>NC_056725.1:610719907-610844907 GCF_019279795.1 Protopterus annectens | reverse complement strand
ATTAGCAGTGGATGTGAAACTGTTTCAGAGGATCTCTTTGTATCAAGAAAGAAACTCCCATAAGTTTCCCTTGCTCTGTACAAGTGGAAGTGCAAATGGCTGTGACTGCGCTGAACCCTTTAAGGAAACTATTTTAGAAGTTGGAAAAGCACAATAACTGTTTTATAGAATCTGTCATTTGACTGCATAGAAATCTTTGTAGTTTATTTGCCCGAGGGCATAAATTTGCTTTAAGACAAAAGTCCTGTGCTGTGGAAGATGAGGTGGCTTCAGGCAGTGGAACAATTATTGCATATTTAAGAAGGGGTGAAACAATTCCAGCTATTAACAAAAGATTGTATGCATGGATTAAGAACTTCATTAAGAAAGGGACTCCCATTTGTAAAACTTTGGGATCGATTAAGTGGAGGTTGCAGTTTAAATTGATTTGTTTGTGATAACTGAGCAGGTAGCAGTTTTGTAGCAGAATGTTGGAATCACAGCTGGAGAGGAAAGATGGGGGTATAGATAGGGACATGTTTTGCATTTGGAGGACATAGCATTGGAATATGCATCCATTATGTGGTCTTTAAGTTCTAAATTTAGTTTTGATGTAAATTCATATTTTGTGTGATTTGGAATTCCACTGGTTATTTGATAAATACAATTTAGAAAAGTTTTGGGTTGCCATTGTGACTGTTTTTTTACAAAGATAAATGGCTTTGACTGCAATTCCAGTTATTTTTAGAGAGTATTAGGTTGAGTAGTCATCATGGTTGTTAAGATTGTTTCCATGTGAACCAGGCAGTGTTCCTGGTCTTCATTTGTGTATTTGTGGCTAGTGTCATCCATGGATAGGCTTTTCCTTTTAGTCATCGAGTTGTCAGGGGAAATACTTTAAAGTTGGTGTTTCGTGTTGGGAGTAGTAAATAAGAGTGGCTGCTGGGTGTATGTTTGGAAAAAATAGGGGATTGTCAGTCAGTAGCTCCCACATAAGTTAGTAGCTGAGTTTCTAGTCATTCAGGAAAGATCTAAATTGATTTAGTAGTGGTAGAACTTTTGTCTTTCAGGGTGACTAAATTTGTACATCTCCATGGAAGGAATTTCACGAGGGATAGGTTTGCACATCCTCTGTTTGGGCTGACTTTTTTCTCTCACTCTGAAGCCTGTCTGCTGGGAAATTCTTTTGTTGGTGACATTTTCCTTAGCTCACAGGATCTCCAAGCTGCAGCCTCTTATCTGCAGTGAACTCTGTTTGGCCTTTCACATACGTTTAGTGTCTTTTAGGAATAATCCATCCTTCCTCATGAAGGAGATGTCAGATTTGTCCATACACTAGCACGGTCATCTCCTTGTTTTCTTTCTAGGGGCAGAACAAGGCCTTTCTACTTTTGTACATGCACCATCAGCTTATATTTTATATTAAGAGTATGCCATGCATTCAAGAAGGCAGACCACTTGCTTCACTCTTTTCCTGCATTTAGGGATGGTCTTACAGTGACTATGCAAACCCTTTCCAAGTGGATTATAAATTGTGTTGTCATTTGCAATTTGATGCTAAACAATCCATTGTTAAATGCTGTTGCCAAAGAGAGCTTCATCAGGCATGTATATGTTTCTGGTACTTCATAAACTGTCCAGTATTTGTTTCACAAGTATATGAGATGTGAACTTTTATGTTATGGTCAGTTGTCACTGAGTCATACCTTCAGCAAACATTATTGCTTCCTTGATAATTCAAGGAGTTGGACCTTCTGTGGTGCCTTAGTAATTTAGGACTTGGCCATCACAGGATTTACTTTGTGGCTTTCTTCTGGGCTTTTCTCCCATTAGAGGTTTAATATTTTAACTGCTTGGAATTATTCTCAATGATTTCCCATTGTAGAAGGTGTCCAAAGTCAGTTATAACTAATGTGTACTCATTATATCAGCTGATGAGACTAGACCTTCTGCTGTGAGTATTTAATGCCCTCCTGGTGATATGCTTTGTCTCAATTGCATCTCCATTCACAAATATATTTTCTTGTAATTTGGACTGATATAAAGTTTTATATTCATGTAGTTTGCTTCTGTGAATTTTAGGTTGTACTTACTCAGTGCATTGAGTTTGAACTAGGGATCACAGAGGCCTTATAGGTTCATAGGTTAGTACTAGGCTAACTGCCCTTATGGGCCATTTTTAAGTATAGCCAATTACCCCATGTCAGAATCAAACCCTGCATCTTGTGTTTCTAAGGTAAACACCTTAACCATTAAGCCAACCTCCCACCCTTTTTCAAACTTACCATCAGACTGGGGGTATGTGCACTGCTGTGCATAGGAGCCAGAGAAAATTCTGGATTGTGCAGAACTGGGAATATCAGAAGAAGAAATCTAAATTTTTGCTCACTGCTGAAGGCCTTCTCATTGACTTGATATGTATGTATGTGTCTTGTTTATTTACAGGTATAATTTGTATGCCGTAAAGATGGAATTATTACAACTACAGCAGACCACGTCTTAACTCATTTACAGCCAAAGCACTTACTGTAGTTTACCTTGATCCATGCCATATGATTAAGGTAGTCAAATAGGGAAGAAATTGATTAAATTGAATGGGTTATAGATGCTGCTTTATTTGTTTAAGGCTTTTTCTTTCACATTTAACTTTTTTGTCTTTACAACGCTTCTGCTGATCAGTGTTTAGCCTATCAGTGCAGAGGTGTATCACAGCTCGTTAATACAGGTGCTAGCAGGGACAAATGGCTTAATCTGTGCTTTGTAACACAGCTGCTGCTGCCACAGCTCAGAGCTTTTATGTTATTAGTTTGATGTGTGGCTTTACTTGTTCCATACATAGTAGTGACTAGAGATTCAAGACAGCTCTTAAATTTTACTGTTGATTTGGTGATGTTAAACAGCACTAATGGTTGTCTGCCTTTGAAACACATTGTAGTGCTGGAAATTTTCTGCTGTAATACCTGTGTTTACTCACTGTGATGACAACATTTATACTAGCATTAATTTAGGTCAGTTGTCAGAAAGATCTAACTTTTCATTATATTCTAGTTTACACCACTACCAATACCTGAGGCAGGTCTGGTTGTGGAAATGGTATTTCTGTTGTCCTAGCTACATGTCTAGTAGCAACTATGATTCTTCCATTACAACCCATGGAAGGAGACTGGGACACTTCAGACTGCTGTTACACTGGCGGATTATGCTTCCTGCAACACAGCTAACTGCAAATTTTAGTAAATGCCAGTAGTCAGAGAATGGAAACAAGTAGGCTCTTTTATACCATTATCTTTCTTATATCCACAAAATGAAAGCATGGAAGAAGGGTAAACATTACCATACTGAACAAAGTTCTGTATCAGCAAGCATTTTTGCTTGTCTTGTCACCTCTTTTAGTACTGCAACAGGCTTGAGGAAGGAATGAAATTTGTTGCTTACATTGTGTTACAATACCTAGGTTAAAACAGTACAAATGGAAGCTTGGTTCCTGCAAAAAAGCAAATGTATTGTTTGTGAAGCATGAATTATGGAGTCGGATATTGAAGAGGGCAGTTACATAAGCAGTGTCTGTTATCAGGAAATACGACAGTTGACAGCACTTCTGGCTTAAAATAAAGTTTGTTACCTAAGCTAGAGGTTGTTTGGTTCATAGGTAGTTAATAGATGTGCAGACCAGTACACTATTGAGAAGACTATTCCAAACTTCTAATTGCTTCAAGGCACTGTATGGTTATGTAACTTTCTTGAGGTCACACAATAGGCAGATAAATGCTTAGGAAGTCACACTACCACAGGTAGTAGCACATTAACATCTTATTGTCTTAATCCAATGCACAAACTATTAGACAAAAAGCTACCCCTTAGAATCAAACCTCTGACCTCTTGAGCTAAAAATAACACTGAATACCACACATCAACAAAGTCTGTATTACTATTTTTACTTAAATGAGTTTTTAAAACTGTGAGATACTAATAAAAAAAAAATGTTACTAACATTATCCAGTTTAGGATTGCTGGGGGGAGAGAATCTATTCTTTCTTTCACTCAGTGGCCACAAGGCAGGAAAGTGATTACATATAATTGCCATTTTATTATGGGATGCACATATTGTGTGCATATGTATAGGTAGTTTGGACAGTTGTCTGCAGTACGTTTTGGAATGTGGAAGAACACCAGAAAACCTAAGGAAAACTCACACAAGTACAGCAAGGTCATATAGATGTTGAAAGAAAGTAGCCCAGCCAGAAACGAACAGGGGTGCCAAGCAGTTTGAGGTAGAAGTGCTCAACACTGCACTATGTTAGCCATTGTTGACTAAATGAAATCTTCTCGAGGAAAAGAAAACATAACTTGAATTGACTTAGATTTTGAGGTCACTTTTTCTTTACTTGCACGGTATGTTGCATGTTTTCTGCATTTGCATGCCATGAACCACTGTGGGAGTATGAATTGTTTCATTCAGTTTTTGATTGTGGTTTTTAACAAGTGGCTGTGCTTTTTAATTAATTCTTGGACTGAATACATATTCTTACTCCAGTTTAATTGTGTAACTTTGGTGCCTTTTTCCTGATTTCATTAGAATGGTGGGAGAATGAACATAACGTGTTATGTAGTTTGTGATTTTATGTCCTAGTACTGTATGAAATTGTGGTTTTCTTGTGCTGTTACTAAAAATAGACACATTTTGTTATTGCTCAAGTGTGGGGGCACCCATTCTAACAAACAATCCCATTACAAGTTGTCTCCTCAGAGAAAAGTTTATTTGAATCTGATGGCCCAGTCACAGTTGCTTTAATTTAAGGCTAGTGAAAGAAATGTTTACTATTTTTGAATTTCTCTTTTGTACACTGTTGCACAGCTGAGAAGTTAGTATATATAAATTCAGAGGTGAATAGGAGCTTGCCTTCTACATGAGACATGCAGGCTGTCACATTATTTTACATATGAGGTTTTGTGAGAGGGGGGTTGTGGAGTTGTGCTTTAAGCAGTCTTGCTTCAGTCACTCATAGTACACTGATGACATATGCTTTGTGAGTGAGGTGGGGTAGCTTACCGTGACTCTTCTCAGTTTAGCAGAAGTGGGCTATGTAGAGAAGGAGCTTCATGTCATCCAGTTGGAGCTATGTGCAATCCACATTGCTGTAAAGGCCTTGAAGGAAACGCTGCTTCTGAAGTCGTCTCTCAGTTTTTCCCAGCAGCTAATCCATCATGTGTTACTTAAGTGGGGGGCATACAAGCTTACTGTTTGAGCGCAGAAGCAGAGCCTGTGCAGTGGGCACAAGAGGCTTCATTCTGTCAGCATTTATTATGGAAGAGGTGAATGCAAAGGCAGACTTGCTGAAAGTGCTGCTTTGTTTTTTTTTCCTGGCGCTATGTATAGAGGCACCATTTGACAAAGTAGGCATAATGGTTTAGATCTCTGCCTCCCATGCACAAGGTTCAATCCTGAACGCCAGCTAATGTCTGTGTGGAGATTGCATGTTCTCCCTATGTCTCTGTGAGGTTCCTTCCAACTCCCAAAAACGTATTTAGTGTTTCCACCTCAAATTCACCCAAGAAAGGAGTTATGGGCAGCAGCACAGACTCTATAAGATGTCTGTAAGTTGAAGAGTTTAACAGATGCTGTGGATGTCATCTGTGGTGTGCAGTATCCTCTAGATAGGAGAACACAGATGACAGACTGCACTCTGTGTCTGAACTTTACAGTGTAAAAAATGGGCTCTAAGTGATTTGGTCATGTTGACTAATGTCACGAAAATAGTTTTGGGTATTTGTCACTGATAAGTGGGTTGAGGACCCAGCCTACCCTGACCTACGCAAAGACCCATGCTTAATAGTAGGTGAGTCTATGTGCCCTTATTAGCCAGTGTGTGTGTGCCTGCCATAAAGCCTTACAACCCTGGGTCAATAAGCTACTGGACAGCCAGAGTCCAGGTATGCAGCTTGGATTACCTGGGGATAGCTCTGTTGAGCAAAAGCTGAACGTAAAACCAATCAACCTGCCAAACATGAACTAATGGTTGCTACACTCAATATAGGTTCATAGACAGGATGCAGTTTGAAAGTGCATGACATAAGGGTAAGTAGGAGGCTGGACATCTTCTGTATGCATGAGACAAGATGATAGTGCAGTGCAGCAAAGCCACTTGGCTTGGGTGCCACCATCTAATACTCACAAGTAGGCCAGAGTAGGAATGGTGTGGGAATTATGGTGAGGTGGAAGCTTCAGAAGACACAGAGGGATGGCAACTGAATTAGTGACAGACGCACAACAGTCAGCCTCCAGTGTAAGGATAGGGTACTATTCATAATCTCATCCTATACCCTATGGCAGGGTTGTGACAGTGAGGAAAAGAGTGCATTTGGGCAGCAGTTTCAGGACCTACTAGATAAAACAGGGCATTGTGAGTTGGTATTGATAATGGGGGATATGGATGCATACATTGGGACAGACAGAACAGGAAATGAGGACTATCTGGGTCCATATGAGTGCAGCAACAGGAATAAAGAAGGAGAGGCCATTCTAGATTTCTGTCTGGCAAATTGCTTTATGGTAACCAACACATGGTTCAGTGATGAGGCAGTCACAACATCACATACATGAGTGGCCAACATGCAGCTCAGTTAGTAAGTAAGGAAAGGGCACTGGGGTGGAATCAGAGATTGCAAAGTCATCCCTAGTAAAACAGTCAGCCCACAGTATAAACGACTGGTTTCCACAATCAGTTGCAAGTAATGGTCAGAGAAGGCCTTAAGGTCAACAGAGACTAGGTAGTAGATCTGCAGGCTGAATGAAGGAAAGCACAAGAGTTCAAGGACATTCTCAGGGCTCTACTGTCTCAGGAAGAAGAAGAAGAAGAAGAAGAAGAAGAAGAAGAAGAAGAAGAAGAAGAAGAAGAAGAAGAAGAAGAAGAAGAAGAAGAAGAAGAAGAAATAGGTGGAATTGAAGAAGAAACAGCATATGTGAGGACTATAAAACAGATATGTGGCTGAGCCAGGTATGCAAATAACGTAATAGGAAAGGCTGGTGGTAGAATCCAGAAGTCTAGGAGTGCAGGAAAAAATGGGAGATAGTAAAGCTGGATCAGATTAAGATGCAATACTAGTTGGCTAACAAAGAGGTAAGAGATCAGTTTAAACAGCAAAAAACAAGGCATCAGAGGCACTATACCAGCGTCTGGAAAGTGACTCAGTAGATGGCACAAAGGCAAAGACAGAAAGACAAAAAAGATAGTCATCAGACACCTTTCATAAGAGATGCCAGCAAGAATCAGCTCGCCATCCCACAAGACATCAAAGACAGATGAAAGGAGTACTTCTAGTAGCTTCTGAATGAAGAAACCCCCTCAGAAGGTGTACTGCCCCTGATGCAGCCTACAGTGAAAGAGGAAGAAGAGCTCAATCTAGAAACATAAAAACAGAACTAAGGAAAATGAAGTCAGGGAAAGCAGCAGGGTCAGATGAGAACAGCAGATAACATCAAGATGTTGGGTGAGTTAAGGGAGAAATGGCTGTAGAAGGTACTCATAGGGTGTATCCTAGATGACTGAGAAATAAGCATATTAGCACCTGTGTGCAAGTATAAACAGGTCATTCACAACTGTGAGCAGCATACAGGTATCAAGCTCTGGTTACACTGTATGAAAGTTCTGGAGACGGTGAGTGACATGAATATGCAGCACAGTAGAAAGTAAAATGGGAGATGAAAAGTTCTGATTCAGACCAGAATGCAACACAACCAACCTGATATTTGCAGTGAGACAGATTGTTGAAAAGAAGCTAGAGATGCGAAAACAGTCCATCTGGGCATTCCTAGACTTAGAAAAACATATGGTAAGGTCTAAAGAAACCTGATTTGGGAAGTTCTGTAATGGTTCCCAGAAACTTTGATAGAATTAGTATAGGCTATGTAAACAGACCCAATGGCAAAGCAAGAACCATGTTCAGCCTCACAGAGGGTTTCAGAGTGAATGTGCATCGAGGTTTGGTTCTGATCCCACTGCTGTTCATTCTGGTGATGGACTACATTAGCAAACAGGTCAGTGGAACAGATCAACAAAGTTGCTGCGTGCAGATGATGTGGCATCAAAGGCAGACTCCGAGCAAGAACTTCCACAAAGGATAGAGGAATGGAATACAAAACTAAAGGCACATGGGATGAAAATGAGTACAGATAAGACAGCTGTAATTAACAAATGGGGAAATCAGAACAGATAATAGTGGAACAGGTTAACACCTTCAAGTATCTTGGACAGATGGTTGATGAAAGGGGAGTTTAAATGAGATAGTCAAAGCTTGAATCAGAGGGGCTGCAGCCAACTGGCACAGAGTGTCAGGGGTAGTGTGTAACAGAAATATGCCATAGAAGTTTAAAAGCAATATGTACACACAGTGGTTCAACTAGCACTACTGTATGGTACAGAAACATGGGCAGTGAAGGCAGAACAGTTGAGGAAACTAGAGGTGATAGTGACTGAGATGGGTGGCAGGATGCATAATGTAGGAGAGAGAGACAGAGAAATAAGGGCATCAGAGCAGAAGCCCAATTAGCTCCAATTGCAGATACAGTTAAAGAGAACAGATTATGATGGTTTGGTACCTGTATAGGAAAGCAAAAGGCAATCTGGTGAAGAAGATTTGGGACAGACAGGAAGAAGGCAAGAGGAAATGAGGGTATCCTGCAAAGAGATGAATAGATTGTGTAAGAGAAGCCATGTGACAGTCAGGCATGACTGCTGAATAAGGGAGGAGAGTGACAATGAATCAATACAGAAAAAGGGGGTTGTTGTTGAATAATGTATTTATGATAACAATGATGCATTTAGGAGTCATGTCTGCTAAGCAGCCATTGGAAGTCAGGCAGTCTGCAAAGGACATTCTCTCAAAGCATTGCTGCCCCATCCCCGAGTCATAAGCAATGAACTTCCCTGTCTCAGGAAGTTAGCACCAGAGACAGGAAAGGAGCAGGAGGGGAAGCCCCCCTCCTAAAAATATACTCTGCCAGTTGAAGGACCTCTGTTTGAGCAGACTTGTATCCATTATTTTCCTTGGTGATTTGGCAGGGGATCCTGTCCTTCTTCAGGTACATGTATGACATGAGCCTCAGTTATTCTTGTTTGCCACTTAGGAGAATCTCATTCTCCCCATCTTCTTCTTAGTGCAAAAGGACAAGCAGGAATTTACATTGGATGTGCTACATCTCTCAGGGCAAGGAAGATTCCTGTATGCTTTCCTATGATTCCCTGCTTCATACCAGAATTCAGAGAAGAAAGACAAGAGCTAATCCTTATTGCTTCTGATGGCCAGAAAGGATGTAGTTTCAAGTCATAGGTCCCTGACAATATATTCTCATGAGCATAGCCAAGGTGGGAGGGGTCCTCCTTGACTGGGGTACTCTGAGTTGTCTGGTACCATATTATTGATATGTGATTCAGCTCTAGGCTGACAACTGAAAATTCAGCTTCCCAATTCGGGTTTTAACACATTTATGTAACATATATTGTCTGGTTGTTTTCTCTTTCTGGTTTGTCTAAATTTGTACTTCATTTCATTTTCGCTACCACTGCTATTTTGCTAAGAATGTGTTCTCAGTAGAGGGAAATTATGCTAATACTTAGTCCTGTATTTAAAACTCCATGAATCTGGTCTAAATAATTTTGGAACTAACAGTTGTCATAGCATTTCTTTTTTATCATCGTTCACCCAATGCATCAAGTTGTTATTCATCTCAGAATATGAGTGTGGTATGTGTCCAACCTGTTTATCTATTTCTTCTCATATTTCTTTGGCACTTCTTAATGTGTTTCCCTCCCTCTGTACTTTGTAGAGTTCTTATTGCTTGTCTGCAAATCTGCCAAGTCAGGAACTCCACATCAGTACTCAAATGTGAAGTAGCAGATGAAACCCCTTCACATTCAAATACGTGTTTTTTTCTCTTATTTCTATTTTTTTTTAAAGAGACATCTTTATTAAATTATTATATATGATATAGACACCCGTATATTTATGTAAATGAAAACAAACCATATTAACATAATTTAGTTGCAAACATTATACACCGCAAACCATATTGACATAATTTTATTTGCAAATATTATAGATCCCTTACAGTCTATCCAGTCATTGTCATTCAAACTTTACATAGCTCATTCAAATTCTGCCTTCTTTTAAACCCCGTTTGTCCTTGGCATGTATTGTTGCCACATTTCCCATTTTTTTCTATGTAATTTACTCCTACTCTTTTCTAAAGATCTCTGTTCCACTTCTTACTATATTCACTATTTCTAGTAAAGTTGTTTAGAATTTGATTTTCATTTTCTAGTAATTGCTTTTTTGACAGCTACCATAATTAGACTCAGCAAGGCCTTACTATGTCTAGTCAGTTCCAATTCTGTGTCGCAGTTCACAAAAATCATTTAGTTACACCAATTTGCTCAACCAGTATCTCTGACAGAACAGTCTGCAGGGAATCTCTAAAACCTGCCAACTCATTACACTCCCAGAAAATATGTTCCCAGTTACTTGTTTCTTCCCCATCACACCTCCAACATTTGCTGTCTACCTTTGGAAAAAATCTTTGGAGTCTACTTAGAGTATAAAAATATGTATCCAAACACTTCCAAGCAAAGATCCTAAATTTTCTAGACTTTGTTATATATTTGGGAAAAATGCGTATATCCTCCCATTGTTTCTTTGTGAAGTGCTTATCCAATCTCTCTTCCCAAAGCTTTCTAACCTTCTTTGATTGATTCTTATAGTTATCATGCAATATTTTGTATGCTCTGTTAACTATTCATTTTGTAACAGCAGCTTCTGTTCTAGATTTTACTCAAAACATTACCAGTGCTGGTCTTTCACTTAGGATCCCCTATTTCTTTTTTTTTTTTTTACTATACTCTGATATCAATCCTTGATAGGGAAGCCACTTTCTAGCCTGCACTCCAAATAAATTCTTGCCCTCTTCCCATTCTATTACATTTCCCTCTCTAGTTATTTTCTCCCAATACCTTAGCTCTTTTGCCAGTTTTCTCCAATACCTTCCAGCCCCCTCTTGCCTATTGTCTGTATCCCTATTTGAATCATCCCTATTGGCAGACTTTTCTTTCTTCATTCCTGTGTTGGCTTACTTCTTAAAATACTTTCTGCTACTTTATGAATATAATATTCTATATAGTTATTATTCTCCTTAATGATCTGCATCCAAAATCCCACTCTCTCCTTGTTTCTTGAGCTACCCCCTATGTCATCATCATCCTTTTCCAGTTTGAATTATATATTTATGCTTACCCCATCAGACTGGGTAATCCATACCTCTCCACCTGGAAACATCAAAAATCTGGACAAAGGCCCATGAAAAATGGGTACAAATCTGTATGTTAATTAACATAAAATGTGCATACACAATTATGTAACCCCACCCACTCCAGTGGAATTGTGGGATTTCATCTTTCAAACAGAAACTGAAGAAT
Organism: Protopterus annectens; assembly: GCF_019279795.1. NCBI lineage: Eukaryota > Metazoa > Chordata > Ceratodontiformes > Protopteridae > Protopterus > Protopterus annectens. The sequence goes on along the minus strand of NC_056725.1, from coordinate 610,833,463 downwards.
AGCAAACCAAAATATTACCTCCCAGACCCTGTAGTAAATGGTAACCATTTTTAATGTGTAGCAATGATGTTCACTGGGAAGGGAGAAGATGGTGAACCTTAGGATTTTTTTTTGGTGGCTTGCAATAGGTGGGTTTTGTGGTAAAAGTAGGGCATTTACTGGTAGGCAATATTCTAATCTTAGTAAAAGAATTATAGTTTTCTAAGTCATTCTCCATGGCCTACTGATCAGTGGCATAATTAGAGTTTGTCCACCTGGGGCTGTCTTTGAGTTTGCCTCCCTTCCCCCTCACAAAAATCATGACGCCCTCCCATTTGCAGTCATTCCAGTGTCCCATTCCTTGGCTATTTCACCTTATTTACCATAAATACTGTAATATGCATACTGCTTTACTTCTACAATGATTATCTGAATTTCATTTAAAACTTTTAAATTTACATTTTATAGCACAAACATTAATAGACATCTGTTAAACAAAGCAATACAGTCTCAGAATGAAAATAGACTTAGCATTAAAACCTCTCTGCCTTTGAAACTCACATTCATTGAAACAGTATTGAAACCCATATTCAAAGAAAATGCGTCTGGCCAGTGATGGATAAAGATTACCTTTGGGCTGTTTTCAAATCATAGGCTCCTTGCACATGAAACATACATGTGTTCTTTGATAATCCTTCCCCATTGTATTAAATTATATTCCTTGTATAATCCAGCCCATTTGTTAGAGCGAGTTTAAATTTATTGTTTTTAACATTTTTCCCGTAAGCATTGCAATGAAACAAAATCCATGAATCAATAATCAAAACTGCCCAATTCAGAACATTTCCATCACAAAAGTCTACTGCAACTTCTGCAACCCACCAGTATCCGGTAATGTGCATGATTCCTATAGCTACACATTTTCAATTTGTATTGCGTCTTCTAGTGGAATACGTTTAGACAGGTTCATTTCACTAGTAAATGAAAGTTCAGTAAACAAAACAAAGACAGACTCATAAACTATATGTCTCCTAACTGCCCCCAATATATTTTTGCTGTCTCTTGCAGTTGATATGGTATCCCCCCCAACAGAGCTTTGATAAGTGACTCCTATTCACTACCCACAAACTACCACTAAAATGCCATATAACACCATGTGCGAGACACTGACTATCACTGAATGTGTCTCCAGAATGCTCAAGATATGTTCCCAGTGCCTTGGCACATGGATGCCTGAAGGTATGGATTATTTTCAGTGCCTGTAATGTGTTATGTCAAATCCTTCAAAATGTTGCGACTATGGTATGCTGCACACACCTTTTGTAGTCCCTGGGATGTGATGCCCTTCTCCCACCAAAATAGAAGATATTATTAACTGTACATATAAATATGCTGATTGCAACAGTGTATGATGCTACAGATCTCAGAACAGGCAGATGATCCACATCCTTATTAAGCTGCCAAATGAGTGACTCCTCATCTACCAGGAGCTCATGATAGTGCTGCATAGCATTGTCTGAAGTGTCGTACAACAAATTCACAACCTCCAATTTGAAGTGTGTGGCAGCAGACTGTCCTTGGATTACAGTCCTTCCTGTTTGGTAATTCAACCCCAATGCTGCCTGCATCTCAGCAGTTATGTCAAACCTGAGGTGTTGACATGTGTGCTTGCAGGTTTGAGCCTGTCTGTTCTGACAGAATGGAACACCATATAATGGCAAAATCCACAGGTGGCAACACTTCTAGGAATGCTATATGTCCCACCTGTACAGTCACAGACTGCTCAGTATTTATGACTGTTTCTTTAGCCTGTCTTTTAGGTGCCTCCCCGACCAGGTGTGAGACACACACACACACTGCCATTGTGTCCCCAGATTATGACTTTTCACAAGCTAAGTTGGTATCCTCATTGGATGACCCTGCATTGCCAAAATCAGCCCTATGTTCAGCCTCAGTATCTTGGTGATCTTCACTAACAGTGGTGAATGTAGAATAAACAGAACTCCATAGTTTGTTTAGTAAATCGGCAGAAAGAAGGCACCAGGAACAGAAAAAGAGGGTATCCTCTATCAGGTGACATAATGATGATGCCACAGAATGGGCAGAGAGTGGATTAGTGAGGGACAGAAATGTGCAGGGTTACGGGCAGCACAAGGGGTGTGGCCTTGGTCCAGTGGGTAAACTCAAAGACTGCCCTGAGCGGCACAAGCTTCCCACATGTGACACATACTATTTCAGTTGCTGAGAGTTTCTGAGTGTTCAGAGATATTTGTACATTTTTAGTTGCATGCTTAGGTTACAATACACCATGTTTCAATAAATAGCCACCTTTCAGTTAGCATAACCAATATCTCAGTATTTTATGGTCACCCTGAAAATGACATCTATGTAACCTTCTTAGTGTGCCCTTTTGAATTTATTAACAGATAAAATATTGATTATTTGCTTTTGATGTTTACTTCTAGTTTTAACCATAAGTTAAAAACATGTTTTGCATTTGAATATGTGCTGTTATTTTATTGGCGTTAAATGTCCAGCTTTGAAAATGTATGGCTTCTGTTTCAGGAGACGCATCAGCCCTGACTAGATATGCTTTTCTTGTTTTAGTTTTTGATAATACATACAGTAAGTACCTTCTGTGTGCATAAACACTTCAAGTGTTTTTTCTGTCATTTTGGAAGACAATTTTTCACAGTCAGACTGAATTTTCAAATACTCTTCAAAGCCATCATCCTTACTGAGTTTCTTTAGTGATGGAGTGTTTTTGGAGTGGTTGGCATCTGTTACTGCATGGCGATCAAGTAGCCTCACTCTTCTTTTGAAGGGCCATTATGTGCTGACCATTGTTTGTGCTGGTCTATACCAGAGTCTGTAAGAATTTTCACATTTTCTCTAACAAAGTGCAACAGTTCACTCTCACATTTCTTTTTTCATGTAGGGAAATGAACTTCAAATGTTTGTGTACATGCAAGCTGTAAAACAGGAATAAAAGGGTAGTGTGGGTTGATACACTAACCACATAGTACCTACCAAATCCAAAAGTGCAGTATTTAACAAAAACTAGAGACTGTTCTTAATTAAAGTGTGCTTTATTTACACTGAAATGTCAAACATAAAGGTCCTTTACAAATGAAAGTAAGGATAACAGTACTTTAGACTGTCAGTTCAAGTCTCTCAAAAGAAAACCGCTTACAGTTTCAGTCATTATTCTGAGGATGTTCATCGTGTTTCACTGTTGCAGTCATTGCACTTGGGTTATCCTGCTGGCAGGCTACCCGCAGTCAGCCTGAATTCCAAAGTCCTGGTCCAGCATCGGTTGCTGTCATCTCTTCCCTGACGTCAGTGCGCCAGGGGTATAAAAGATGCAGCCGACGCCATTTTCTTCAGTGTTTCTTGCCACGCGGTGCCCGAAGCAAAAGCAGTTCACATGTGCCGGTCGGCCTACTCCTGAGATTTTCAAAATTGAATTTCAGATCCGAAGTTTTCAATAAAGCTAAGTACCCCGTTGGGGAAACTTTTTTCTTGCTCCAGTCCGATGTCAGAAGAAGTTAACAATTGTATTTCTTGTGGGAAGAAAATACCTCAAGGATTTTCACTCTTACTGTATTCCTTGCCTAGGCCCTGAGCACGACGTTGCTAGTTGTTGGTTTTGTGCTAGATTTAACCAATGCACTATTAAGCGTTGGTACGATTTTGCTTTTCATTACTTTGGCCAAAGGTTTAACTATATAATGCCGTCAGAACAGCTGATGACTGGAGTTCATAAAAAGCGAAAGGAAAAAGAAAAGGACAGGCATCCGAGGTCCAAAACTGATGACGAAGCCTCTTCTAGGCCAGTTGCCGGTTCACCGGTTCTCAGTGAGGCACTTTTGCAGCCCCTGACAACTGCTACCTCAGAGCCACAGGCCGCCTCCGACTCCCACGTGGAGACAACTAGGCCTCTGAATACTCAAGGTATTGGGCCTTTGGAAACTAATCCCTCAGATGGGTCCAGAGCCACTAAGCAGGCATCGACTTCTGAGGGTGTTTTCAGACCTACACAGCTTTATATCAAGCCAACTTCAGCAACCAAGACAAAGACTAAAACAGTTTTATAGTCAAGTAAACAAGTACAGCATTCTCCAGGACAGACTTCCATGCCTAAGAAACAGATGCTCAAAATGGCCGAAGACCTAATTACTTTGATCAGGGGTTCCCATCCCCCTCCTGATAAGAGGCCTAGGCAAGACACTGAATATGATTCCTCTGATCAGGTTTCCATTTCCACTGACTCCTCTTCAGAACAGGGATACTCTATTCCTCCCTATGAGGATTCTGATGCTGAAGAATGTATTCCTTCAGCTTCTCCTCCTGAGGATTACTCCTTTGGGGAAACCCTGCATACCATGAGGGAGCATTTCCACTGGGAGAGCCAAGATTACTCAGATTCTAAGAAAAGGCTCAGAGACTTTCTGTTACTACCTCAGCACAGACCTCTTGCTATTCCACCTGTTCTAGATATTGTAGATGATGTATTTTCAGAGTCCGGCCTGTCTCCCGACTCTTTACCTCCTGCACCTGTTATGCCAGACAGATACTACAGGGTTCCAGATTCTCATAAATTTCTATATAAAAACCCTGTTGCTGACCCAGAAACTATTTCTCAGGGCCTCAAAGGGGTCAAGGCCGCTACTGTAAAAAAACTGTCCCCTCAGATAGAGATTCAAGGGCACTGGACAGATGGGGTAAAAAAGTTTACACTTCTGCTACCTTGGCTGTAAGAGCTTTAAATTGTCAATTTCATATGCTTAAATATCAGCAATACTTAATGTCTCTGCTAAAACAGAAAATGTTGACAAATTCTGAATGTTCTGAGAACAAGGAAATGCAGGATTTATTGCATGCAGCTAAACAAGTGGGAAAGCATACTTTGCAATGTGGTTATGATTCACTGGAGGCCTCTTGCAGGGCCGCTGTAACAGGTTCTGTCATTAGAAGGCATGCTTGGTTAAAGGAACAGACACTGCCTGATCATGTTAAAGCAAAATTATTGGATGCTCCATTACAGCATGATACTTTGTTTGGTGTTAAGGCAGAAGAGGTGTTGAAGAAAATGGAGGATAAAGCTAAATCTATGCAGACAATAAAGGATTTCTTACAGGTACAGCCACCCAGATTTAGCAGGAACTGGCCTTCTAAGAATTGGTCCTTTCCCATGTCAGACAGGCCACAAAGAGGCAGATACAGATGCCCTAGAGGCAGACAACAGCCCCAGGGCTCATACAGGCCTAAACAATGGGGTGCTTTTACCTCCAAAAGCGGAGAAGACAAATCACAGCCATATAGGAAACAGTCCCAATGACTTCCCTCTGCCAATGCCAAGCATTTATCTTTTGGCAGCACCCTTAGGGGGAAAGCTAGCACTTTTATCACAAAATTGGCGCATGATCACCCAGAACAAATGGGTCTTAAATATAGTCTTTCAGGGCTACAGGTTCCACTTTCACACCCTTCCAAAGGCAAAAGATATGCCAGACCTGCCACACAATCAACGGGCAGAGGCACAAAAACAAGTTTCATCCCTCATGGACATGAGGGCTATTCAGCCAGTGCCACAAAAAGAGCAGGGACAAGGATTTTACTCAAGACTTTTCTTAGTACCAAGAAAGGACAAAGCATGGAGACCAATTCTGGGCCTGTCTATTCTAAATACTTTTCTGGACATTCCGAAATTCAAAATGTTGACTCTGTAGCAGCTTCTGCCCATGCTGGGCAAGAAGGCTTGGCTTGTAACTTTGGACCTCAAAGAGGCATACCTGCATGTCCCAATCAGACAATCTTGCAGAAGACACCTCAGATTCATAGCTGGCTGAATGCACTACCAATTCTCTGCACTGCCCTTTGGCTTATCTACTGCGCCCAGGGTCTTCACAAAATGCCTGGCACCAGTAATCGCATTTTCCAGACAGAGGAATTCAAATATATCCCTACTTGGATGACTGCCTTATTCAAGCAGAGACCAAAGACATTCTACTAAAGCATCTGGCATTTGTAAAAAGATTACTAATTTGCCTAGGGTACACAGTAAACGAAAAGAAATCAAAACGAGTACCCTCTCAAGAGATAATATTCCTGGGTGCAAGCTTAAATACAACTGCCCAGATGGCTTATCTCACGCCAGACAAACAAAGGCATCTGACTTCTTACTTTGAAAGCATGGCAACAAAGACCCAGTTATCTGCAAGAAAAATTCTGCAGGCTTTGGGCTTCATGGCATCCTGCATTCTGCTAATTCCATATGCAAGACTGCATATGAGGAAACTACAATGGTATCTAAAAAGTGTTTGGACTCAACATTGCCACAGCCTGGAATCATTAATTTCACTCATTCCCTGCCTGCAACAGGAGTTTCGATGGTGGGCACAGGCCTGTCACCACAACAAGGGACAGCCATTCACTTTATCCACAGCCAGGCAAACACTAACAACAGATGCATCAGATTATGCGTGGGGGGCCCACATGGCAGGAAAATGTATTCAGGGCACATGGCCCACAAGCCAAAGGCATCTTCACATCAATCAAAAAGAGATGCTAGCTGTACAAAATGCCCTGACAGCCTTCAAAGACCTACTTCATCCAGGACAGCTGGAGATAAAGATGAACAACACCACAGTCATGTGGTACATAAACAAGCAGGGGGGCACACATTCCTACCTCCTCTGCAGACAAGCCATGATTTTGTGGAACACAGCATTGACTTACCAAGTACACCTGCAAACACAATTCCTGCCAGGAAAAACAAATGCTCTGGCAGACAAACTAAGCAGAAACCTCATGGATCCTCATGAGTGGAAACTAGATCCACAAATCTTCAACATGATAACAAGGAAATGGGGATGCCCAGACCTATATCTTTTTGCCTCCCCTCACAACTGCCAACTTCAGAGATCCTACACAAGGACTTATCACAAACAAGCATGGAAAGTGGATGCTTTGTCATTCAGCTGGAACAACCTTACAGTATATGCCTTTCCCCCACTGCCTCTCCTCCCCAAGGTACTCCTAAAGGTCAGACAAGAGAAGCCACAAATGATACTGATTGCCTCGGATTGGCCATGCCAACACTGGTACCCAATCCTAAGGAGCTTGTCTCAAGGCCCAGCCTGGACATTGCCTCAAATTCCTCATTTACTGACCCAACAAAACAATCAGATCCTGCACAGTCAACTCAGAACCCTAAATCTAGCTGCATGGCGGATAGTGTAACCATTCAGAATACACCTCTCTCTAAAGCAGTTATGGATGTTATTTTGGAGGCCAGGAGGCCCAGCACCAGAAAATCTTATGCAGCAAAATGGAAGAGATTCTGTGCTTGGAACCAGGCACAAGGAATTGACATGCTTGTTCCAAATATTCCTCAGATTTTACAATATCTAACTGAGATGCTGGACAAAGGCCTATCCTTCTCATCAATTAAGATCCATGCCTCTGCCATTTCATCTCATTACAATATGGACCCACCTATTTTTTCACATCCATTGCTTAGGCAGTACCTCAGGGGGGGGCAAAAACATAAGACCTCCAAGAAGGACACCAATACCTGCATGGGACCTCAATTTTGTCTTGGAAAAACTCACACTACCTCCTTCTGAGCCAGCCAATACAGCTGAGATAAAATTCTTATCATTGGAAAACAGCTCTGCTCCTAGCAATAACTTCAGCAAGAAGAGTCTCAGAGTTACAGGCATTAATGGCTGTGGAACCTTTTATTATCTTCCATCCAGACAGGGTTTCTCCAAGGACAAACCCAACATTTATGCATAAGGTAGTGTCCAGTGTGGCTCTTAACCAAACCATTCATTTGCCTACCTTTTACCCAAACCCACAGAATAAAGGGGAGAGACTTCTGCATTCTTTGGACATACACAGACAGCTATGCTTCTACTTGGACAAAACTAAAGCTTTCAGAAAGACAGAGCAACTTTTAGTGGCATATGCTGCAGGATCACAAGGAAAGGCTATCTCAAAGCAGACTATTTCAAAATGGATAGGACACTGCATTCATTTCTGCTATTCACAACATGGCAAACCAGTGCCTAAGGGCATTAGATCACATTCTACCAGGGCAGCAGCCACCTCAGCAGCCTTCCTCAGAGGAGTACCAACCAAGGATATTTTGGAGGCTGCAACTTGGAGTTCAGTGCACACTTTTACTAAGCACTACCACTTACCTCTTTACTCTAAATCCAGAGCAGGCTTTGCCACTGCAGTTCTGCAGGGCCTTATAGCCACTCCTAATTCTATTTAGACCCAGCTGCCCAACCTCAGCTTTGGGATTCAACCCAAGTGTAATGACTGCAACAGTGAAACACGATGAACATAGTACAGTTGTGTACCTACCATAAATGTAGATGTTCAAGTGTATTCACTGTTGCAGTCCAAGTTACCCACCCACCATCCCCCTTTTCATTACTGGGACTTATCTGTACTTCTCTATTCTATATAACCTATGTGGTGTATTTGCTTGTAGATGAAGGTATTGTTTATTTTAGTGCATGCTTTTATAAGCAATGTTTTTTAGCCTACCCTTTTGGGGGCACCTGACATCTGGGGCAAGAAAAACTGAAGAAAATGGCATCAGCTGCATCTTTTATACCCCTGGCGCACTGACGTTAGGGAAGAGGTGACAGCAACCAACGCTGGACCAGGACTTTGGAATTCAGGCCGACTGCGGGTAGCCTGCCAGCAGGATAACCCAAGTGTAATGACTGCAACAGTGAATACACTCAAACATCTACATTTATGGTAGGTACACAACTGTACATTATGTCAAGATGGCCAGGTTCATAGGTTAATACTAATCAATTGATCCAGAGGACCATTAGTAGCCTAGCCACAATATCACAAATTGTAGGCACCAGTTGACATGACTAACATATCCCTAGTTTTGATCCCCCTTCAATGAGGGCTTGAGGGTCCAGACATGGGGTGCCCATCAATTCAAGTAGTTTATGCTTAAAGATGGTCTGGGAACTACTTTGCTTTATATCCAAGGATGTTAACACCATAAAAGAGGGGTTCTCTACTATATATATATATATATATATATATATATATATATATATATATATATATATATATATATATATATATATATATATATATATATATATATATATATATATATATATATATATATATATATATATATATATATATATATATACCCCTATGGTTTACTATGACTTAGCCGAATGGCAATCAGTCGAACCTCCAGTGGATGAAATCACAGTTTCCAAGGAGCACATAATCAAACCAACAAAGTCAAGCATGCATGATCAAGTTGCATGGTCCACTTGACCTTTTGACATGTCACATACTGACACTGTGAATGGAGGTAGCGCTTCAGTGAGGAACAGGGAATCAGCCCATTTCCTCACTGTAGTACGATCTCAGAGTTGGTATATTTAATGTGCAGGAAGTGTGGGGGTGCAGGGTGGCATAGCCACCTTGCAAAATAGTAGAATTAACATACTGTTGACTGTAGAGTTCAATGGTACATTAATGTGCATAGCAGGAGGTGAGTGACGTCATCTCTGCTATGTCGAATACATCGGACCACGGTTGTTGAGGTATTCATTTTCATGTGGTTTTCTTTTCAAAATTTCGTATTCAGCATTTCAGGTCGACATTTTACATGGTTGATCGAAGATTCAAAATTTCAATAGTAAACCTATATATATATATATATATATATATATATATATATATATATATATATATATATATATATATATTTCAAGAGCAGGTCTTATTTATGTTTCAGTTCGAGTAGGTATTTAGGGTATTATTATTAGTTTTGCAGATTGCAGTAGATTGCACAGGACTGGATGCTTTGAGGATCTGTAGGCTAGACAGAGGTCACCTTTCAAGACTCTGTAGGAGACAGAAAACATTGAGAGCACTTTAAGGCAGTCTGGGTAGTACATACCAAAGAGGACATTATACTCTATTATGAGCTTGATGACAGTGGAGTAGAGAGGGATAATAACTTTATTAAAACTGGAAGAAATACCCTCGGTGATTAGTCTATCTAGGTAAAAGGATCTCCTAACAATAGTGGATACATTGTGACCAAAGAATTGTTCACTGTTGGTGAAAGTGCCCAAGTGCGTAATGACTGAGTCAACTTTCAAAGGGGTATCACCTTTGTGGTAAGTGCATGGGTGTCTAGTTTTAACAAAGGACACAGTGCTGCATTTCCTGGCATTTAGTTTTTGGTCGTAGTCCAGGTAGCACTTATTGTTATGTGTTAGCCTCCCCTGAAAAAAACTGGAAGGCAGATGGGGTGTTAATTATAGCTTCACTTTAGTCAGCCAAGAGAAGTAAATGCCAAAGAGAAGTGGCCCTAGAACCAATCCCTGGGGAACTGTGCTGGCTACTACTCTTTTCACAGAGAGCAAGCGTCCTACACTAATAAATTTGGTTCTGTCCTTTACCAAGTTTGCTATCCAGTGGGAAACATAGAGATTTACATTTCATTTGATTAGCTTATCAGTAATACCAGAATATGGGATATTATCAAAGGCCTTGGCTAGGTTCAAGTTGGCAGTGTGAACTGATTTGCCTGAGCCTAACTCTTCAGTGATTTGCTCAAAGAAGCCCACTACCATCAAGAGGCATGAACTGCTTAGAGAGTATAACAGACAGTGCTTTGTGCTTCCAAGATACAAGGCAGCCTGCCACATTGCAAGAACTGATGGATCTAGTGATTTTGGTCTTGAAGAGAGTATTCAGGACTTGCTTAGTAGTGATTGGAGGGGTGGTGGTTTGGGTGTTCTATTAAGTGGGGAAAAATTAATAGCTGAGAAAGGAGTAAAGACAGGTAAATCTGTCTATTAATATGTTGGTGATATTACTCTGGGATAAGGAAGTGTTTTTGTTGTTGTCTAATATCTCTGAGTATTTGCTGGGCATTACCTCTACATTTTCTTACATAGCTGAAGAAAACTTTGTAGCTGTCCTTAGCAGAAGTGGTAATTTCTAATCCATTCTTACTTTTGAATGATTTGATTCTGTTTCTGAGTTCTTAGTTGATCCTTTTTAACACCTTTAATAAATTATCATTCAAATCATACATTTACAGAAAATAAAACAAATCATATTAACTTTTTTACATTTGCATGCAATATACATATACTTTTCGTCGTTGTAACTATCATCAGTCCAACATTACATAAATTGCTGAATCCCTGCCTTCACTTAAGCCTCGCTTCTTATTCTGCATGTATTGTTCCCACAATTCCCATTTATTTCTGTGCACTTTGCTTTTTCCCTTTTCTAAAGATTCTTCTTTCACTTCTTTTATTTCTTTTATAATATTCAGTATTTCAGATATAATTGGTTTAGACTTTGGTTTCCATTTTCTAGTAATTGTTTTTTTGGCAGCCAACAGAATTAAGCTTAATCAGGCCTTCCTGTGTCTAGGCAATTCAGATCATGTGTCCCAGCTCAAAGAATAATTTCTTTAGTTACTGTGATTTGCTTACCCAGTATTTCTGACAGAGTACTCTGGGAATTTTTAAAATCTGCCAAGTCATTACATTCCCAAAAATTATATATTCCCAGTTATCTCTCTCTTTCCCATTACACCTCCAACATTTGCTGTCTACTTGAGGAAAAATTCTTTGTAGAATGATTAGGATATAAAATGGCTTTGTAAGCACTTCCAAGCAAAGATGCTAAACCTTCTGGATTTTATTGCACACTTGGAAGCCATACACGTCTCCTCCCATTGTATCTTGTACATTTCTTTTCCACTCTTCCCGTTCTTTTTCTAATCTCCTCTGATTCGTATATTTATCATGCAATATTTATTTACCCTACTAATTAACAACAGCTTCAGTTCTTGATTCAGCTAAAACTCTACCATAGCAGGTCTTTCACTTAAGATTCCCGTGTCCCTTTCTCTTTGCCTATACTCTGTCAATCCCTGGTAGGGAAGACAGTCTCTGGCCTTCGGTCTGAACAACTTCTTGGCCTCATCCCACTCTTTTACCTTTACCTCTGTAGTTATTTGCTCCCAATACATTTGCTGCTCTGCTAGTTTTCTCCAGTATATTCCAGCCTTCTCTTGCCAATTTTCTGTAGTTGTATTTGCAGTCATCCCTATTGGTAGCATGTCCCTTCTCCACCCCTGTTTTGCCTTAATTCATGGAATACTTTCTGCTACTTTATGAATATAATATTCTTTGTGGTTGTTATTATTCTCCTTAAGGACTGGCATCCAAAATCCCACTTTCTCTTTATTTCTGCAACTTCCCCACTGCTTCATCATAATTTCTTTCCATTTTGAATTATAACATTTTTCTTGTTTTATGTATATGAACCTTAACTGTGTAGCTCTAAAATATCCCTTCAAACTAGGAAATCATATACCATCTTGTTCAATTGGAAGGATCAACTTATCCCACTTAACTCTTGCCCTCTTCCCACCCAGATGAATTCATTCAACTTCTTATTAATTATTGTCTACAACGTTTCCTCTGGTTGATAAAAATATGCCTGACTTCTACATAAAACTAAAAGGACTAAAAGTATTTTCACTGATTATATCTTACTATCCATATCCATAAACAAGAGCTTCCAGTTTTTCAATTTTTGCATTATCTTTTATTTAGTCTCTTCCCACATATCCTTTGCTGCTATAACAGAAGCTTTTTTAATGCGTCCTCATTAATTTTATGCCCCCATAAATATGGGTATAGCTGAATCAATGAGTGTGTGGGTACATAATTTACATTTGTAGCATTTTTTATCTTCATTAATTTTATATCTGAAATCAATTTGAAACTGTCTCAAAATGTTCCGCAACACTGAGATGCCCTTTTCCGGATATATCAGGTACAAAATAATATTATCTGCAAATAAAGACAGCTTTTCTTGATTAGCTTACTAATTAGGTCCTAGCATTTCTGAGTCCCTTATATTCATAGCCAAAATGGCTCAAAATATAAATGTAATAACAAAGGGGAAAGAAGACACCCCTGCCTAGTTACTCTGTTTAAATACAAGTTATCAGAGAGAAACACTCCCACTTTAATTCTTGCCTATAATCCTTCTTATATCCTCCTAATCAAACTTATTATTGTATCAGATAATGCAAATATCAGCATTGGCCTACTAATAAAATCCATGCTTACTCTATCAAATGCATTGTCTGCATCAATACCTACTAACATCAGAGGTATTTTCTTACATTCTGCTTTCTTCTGGGTCATCATAGTTCTAATAATGCTGTCAAATGTTTGCCTCCTCTCCACAAAACCACTTTCATACATATCTATCAATTTCGGCAACACCTCTGTCATTCTTTTAGCTAGTATAAACATAATCACTTCATAATCAAGGTTTAAAATTGAAATATGTCTATATGAAGCTTGTTCTGATGGGTCTTTACCATTCTTAAGTAATACAGCCACCACAACTCTTTTCCAAGATGTTGGTACTTTTCTTCCTTTGAAAATACTGTTAAAATATTCTAGATCTTTATAATTTATTCCCACCTAACTTCCAAAGGAATACCATTTGTTTTTGGAGTCTCTTGCAGATTGATTATACATCACCATCTTTACCTCATCTCCTCCTGTCTAAGTTAGTTGTTGAGCCTCATCTTCCTCTACCTAACCTTGGCATAATTCAGAATTTGTGCTATTTATTTACTTCCACATTTCTCTGCATTATACAAATTTTCATAAAATTTCCAAAGTATCTGTAATACCTCTACAGGGTCTCTTATTATTTTTCTTGTTATAGGCTCCCTAAGTTTGGTGACAACCATTTATACATTCTGTTGCCTAAGACATTGTGCTAAAAGTTTTTGTACTCTGAAGTTATCAAAAATAGTTGCTTAACAGCAATCTTTCCAAGCCATGCATATTACCCAAATAGTCCCCTTTTTCTCTTTAGTACTTCTGCATTTGTGCCTTTTCTTGTTCCATAAGATTCCCCTTATTTTACAATACTTTAATATTTGTCAGCCTCTCTAAGTATTTCCTGTTACTTCCTAACCATATTTCTTTTTCTTTTATTTCTACCCTGTTTTTAAACGCCATTTTCATTTTATTCCACTCACTAGCTATAGCTTTTGAAGATGTTTCTATCTCCCCTAATAACTTCAAATAATTTCCAGTACCCATTCCTTAAATTTCTGTCTTTTTAATAGGTATGTGGGAAAGTGCCCTTGTCTCACTTTCACTTCATTACTCTATATTTTTATCTTGGTTTTTATTGGTGCATGATCTGAAATATTTATTGGGTGTGTGTCAAAGCTTTCAATCAAAGGCACATTTCTGTGAAAGCCCAGTTTTTATACCTTGTTGAATAATATGTAACTTCTGTCCAAGTTCCTACTATTGAATTCACAGCTTCCATAACAAATATGTTCTCAATTCTTTTTAGAAATGTACCCTGTTTTGTTATGTAGTCCCTTCTAGATCCTCCTGATAAATTATCACAATTACAAATCAATTCCACTTCCCACCTATAAGCAATATTCCCTGCTGAAAGATGATTATCTCTCCCAAATTTTTATTCAGTTCCATAATAGCAGGTTTTGGTTAAATATAAATACACACCAGTGTAATCCTCTTTTCTTGCCAATAGACCCTTACTACCACAAATCTACCATTATTGTCTTTTTTCTTCCTACTGCTACTGGAACTATTCTAGCAGTTAGTATAATTATGTCCATTTTCCTTTGTCTCTTATATCCTGCTGAATATCCATTCTGAAATCCTTGTCAAATTCACAAGCTGGTTTCTTTTCTAAAGTATCACATGCAGCATTACCATTTGCACTCTGTATTTCTTAAAATAATTTCATACTGTTTCCTTTTTGTCTGTACCTGTAAGGCCATTTACATCTCACGGTAATATGGACAGCATAGCTATTATGATAATGTGTATTTCCAACTTTGATATAATACATGTCCATTTTTTTAATGTGTATTTCCAACTTTCATATTATAGATATCAGTTTTTTACCTCCTCCCCTAGCTATCACCTTCCCAAATTCCATAGGCACTATCATCTTACCTACACCTTTCCCTCTGATAAAAAAATGAAACAACTAACCCTTCTTAAAAGCAACCTCACACCCAGACATAATACTCCTACCTTACAAGATGGTGATATTCACCCCAACCCAGGCCCATCAAATCCCTCCCCTCAAGTATCTAAGCCTAACCTCAATAACACCCTTCTCATAGGTCATCTAAATATACGAAGTGTAAATAACAAAGTACCCTATTTACATGCCCTGTTAGACATTCACCACTTTGACATTCTGTGCCTCTCAGAGACCTGGCTAAAGCCAGCCACCAAAGACACTGAAATTATACCCCAAGGCTATAATTTACATAGGCTTGATCGTACTAAACGTAAAGGTGGTGGTGTGGCAATTCTATTTAAGAACCATCTTAGCATCTCCACCCTCCCAGCCTGCCCAACCCAGGATTCAAGTGTTGAAGCCATCATCACTAAACTTCAGTTAAATGCTCAAAAAGCTCTTTACATCATCTGTATGTACATACCTCCAGGCAACAACATACCAATCTTAGAAGACTTCCTCAGCTGGACTTCCACTAACTTCCCCCAAGAAACTATAATTCTGGGTGACTTTAATATAGACTGGAATACTATTAGTAGTGACAATCCCTCCTGTCATATAAACCTACATGGTTTTACTCAATCCATTACCACCACAACTAGGTTTAATAAACCAAGTAAGAAACAGAGTATCTTAGACTGGATACTTATAAACAAAGTTAATGTCTCATACAAAGTAGGAACTATGCCTGATGACCTCAGTGACCACTGCCTAACCTATATCTCTAGAGAAAAGACTGACTATCAAAACCTCCCTAACATTAGAATAATACGCTCTACCAAAAACTTTAACAGTGATTTATTTCAAAATGATCTCGAAACATGTAACTGGAAACTCTTGAAATCACTTCCTCTTAATGAAGCAGTATCATTCTTTAACTCAACCTTCCTTTCCATTTTGGATAAACATGCCCCTACATGCTCTATTAGAATGAAGTCTAATACAGCCCCATGGCTCTCAAAGGAAACAAAGAAATTAATTCACAGTAAAAATAAAATTTGGGCCAAATGGAGACACCATAGAACCACCTCTGATTTTCATCATTTTTGCCAACTTAGAAATCTTACAAAAAAAGCAATAATCTCTGACAAAAAGAACTATTACTGTGATCTTCAAAAAAAACAATTATATAAACCCAAACAATTCTGGTCTTCAATCAACAAACTCCTTTCACCTGGTACAGCTAAAACTCCCTGCCCAATAAACGCAAACCCAGACACCCCTAGCCATACTGCAAACGCCTTCAACACCTTTTTTATTGAAACCATTCAATCTCTTGCTAGACAACTGAACGCCAATAACTTTTACCCTCCAAATAATCTTATGGATTCACCCCAAAACTTCACTCTTCATCCTATCTCTACCTCCTTCATCTATAAGCTTATTCTTAAACTGAAACCCTGCACCCCCTCTGCTGACAAACTCCCCTCTCTCTTTCTTCAAAAGGCTGCTAAACAGATTGCATACCCTATATCTTTACTCATTAATAGGACTATCCAAGAAGGAACCATACCAGATATATGGAAAATCTCTCATATCATCCCACTACACAAAGGTGGAAACTCTATTGACTTTACTAACTTTAGACCTATTGCTCTTCTCTCTGTTCTAGCTAAGATTATGGAGAAATGCATCCATCAGCAACTCGTACAATATCTCTCTTCTCACAACATAATTGCCAACTGTCAACATGGCTTTAGGCCCCACCATAGCACCTCCACTGCCCTCCTTTCTTTCATGGATACTATCAACAACTATCGAAACTCCAATATCTTCTCCTCTGCTCTATTTATTGACCTCTCCAAAGCTTTTGACATGGTGAACCACTCTTCCCTTATTAACATCCTTAAATCCCTCTCATTTGATAACCTGGCTTTAAAATGGTTTACTTCCTATCTTAACAACAGACAGCAAGCCGTTCTTTGGGACAATCATATCTCTTCCCTATTGCCTGTTTCTATTGGAGTCCCACAGGGCTCTATTCTAGGTCCACTTCTCTTCTCCCTTTACATAAACGATCTCAACACTGTCATCCCTCAAGCTACCTGTATCCAATATGCAGACGACTCGACAATTATTTGCTCAGCATCTACCCCCACAGAACTACTGTCTCTAACTCAAACTACCTTCAACACTGTAGAAACTTGGTTTACTAGATGGTACGTCCTCCTCAATGCTAAAAAAACAAAACTTCTCCTTTTCACTCCTACCACTCGAGCCTCCCCATTAAACTTCAACATTTTGTCTAATGACACTACTGTTATCTCTCCTGACACAACAACTAAACTGCTAGGAATAACCATCGACAACAATCTTACTTTTGATCAACACATCAATAACACCATCAAAACTGTTAATAAAAAAATTGGATCATTATACCGTATCAAACTTTTTCTCACACCTTCTACCAGAGCTACTATTGCCCACTCCCATCTTATATCTACTCTCTTCTACGCCTCACCTATTTTCACTAACCTTAAGAAGGCCAACCTAAATAAACTAGCAACTTGTTACAATAGTATTGCCCGATTTGCCACCAGTAACCCTTTCAAAACACACCACTGTCACAACCTAAAACTCCTAGGCTGGCTTGAGCTACAAAACTGTCTTTTGATCTCACAACTTACCATTGCTCACAAGATACTTTACCAACCTTATAATACCCCTATACTTTCTCAACTTTTAATCCCTTACAATAATCTTACCTCCCTTCGATCTTCTTCCAAACTCATGACCAAATCTGTAAAGTCCCATAACTTAGCTGGTGACTCTCTGTTCACTAATACTATAGGAAGGATATGGAATCAGTTACAAACTGATATCACTCTAACCTCCTCCTTACCACTGTTCAAACAAAAAATCAAACTGTATTTCCAAAATCACTGGCTCTGTTCCTGTAGGACTCCTGACTAACCTCTTCTTTCCCCTTCTCCACTAGAACTTTACACTTTACTTAGTAAATATACTTATTCCTTCTTCTTATTGCCCTGTTGCTCTCCTCTAATGCTCTAACCCACTCCTCCTTTTTCTCTCCCCTGTCCTCTTGTACACATTCTTACCCTTCTCCTCACTAGACTATTGCTTCTTTCCCTCTTCCTCCTTTGTATTCCCTTCTTATCTCCTGTTCTACTTCTTCTCTCCAACATATTATTGAAACCATGTTGCCAATCTTGACTTTGTATAATGCTTTTACTGAACAACTATATTTTAGTATGTTCCTTAGGTATTTCGTGTATTTTTTTTTTTCATGTTACTAAATGTATATTCTTTTTGTACTTAATTTTTTTTTCTGTAAATTGTCTTTTTGTAATTTAGTATGTGTGGAGCTTTTCTCCCCGGGCCTCTACTGAAAATGGACATATATCCAGCTAGACTAGCCCGGTTAACAAATGTAAAATAAATAAAATAAAATCTTGACTCCCATTGAACATTTGCTAATGGAAAAATAAAAACAATATAATATCTTTGTAGATGTAAGAAGATTGGCATTTTTCATGGCTTTTAATATTTTGCCTTATTTTCAAGCCTATTTGCTTAGAAAAATGCTTCTTTATAGCTTAAGCCAAGGTCATTAATCTAGATATTCACCCTTATAAAAATAAGAGAAAATATCTTAATTCTACATATAATATAATATAATCAGTGCACTTATACACTCCACCCCACCCAAGCAGCCCAAGATTACAGCATAATAACATTACAGGTGCTTTTTGTCCATTATTCTCTTGTTATACTGTAAAGCATATAATTCCTACAACTAAAAAAGTACTTGTTTACTATAATATATTTAAGACATACAACAGTCACTGAAGAGACCCCCCCCCCATTTAGAATACTCCTGACTAAACACTACACAAAAATGCTTTATTATATATTACATGCAATTTATATCTGAAATGTTGCATACAAATATTACTTTGCTTACAGTTAATTTTTTCCCTTTTAATGTCATTCTAGACATTAATGTCATAAAGTGAGGTATATGCTTTACAGCCCACCCACAAGAGTAACAAAATCAACAAAAGTGCATTCTTTCTCAGCCAATTTGTCTAGCAAACCCATATTTCATAAATGTGATTGGTGCTTTATATTATCTCATGTATTCACTAATTTCAGTGATGCTGATCTTCCTGTTTATCACCATCTCCCAACTCCACACTCTGGTTCAAGTCATGTGTACTCCTGAATCTTCTAGCCAGCTCCTGTGCATTTTTTGTCTCTCAAGGATTTCCTTTGGAATATTGGAAAATGTTTCACTGGCAAAGTCTCTCTATGAGTTTTATTGTCAGAAGAATGAGAAGCAGAGTCCCTGTCTGTTTGTCGGCTAACTTTTTATTGGATAAACTAAGTTATTTTCTCTTTAACCTGTTCTGCATCAAAAAAATGCATCAAAAATATCTTTGATCTTCCAGGAAAAATATTATGAAGACAGCTGAGTACAGCAGCTTGAATCTCACATCTGCCCCTCAGCATTCCTTAATTGCTGTGATACATTTGCTTCTCCTAAGCCTGTTGTACAGTGAACAGTCATTTTATACAAACACTCTGCTGTCTCTAATTTTTAATACTTTTTTCTTCTTCCATAGTTTTGTCAGGATCAACTCTTTCTGTTGGTATGATTGTATCTGTACTCTTACAAGTTTTGTCTGCTTTTTCATGGCCAGGTTTGGAGAATAAACTCTATGGCCCCTTTAACAAACTTGCTGTGGAATACCAGTCCATTTGCTTATTTGTGCTTTCATAAAATAAATAGTCTGCTCTTTCCATTTTCTCTGGTACAGCAGAAACTCTCAGGGTTTCTGTGCATGCACTGTCTTCTAACTCTGCAATTGTTTGAAACAGCTCTTCTTTAGAGGCCTCATACTAAGCCAGTCCTTTCTTCATTTCAGCCTCTGACTTTTGCAGTTTTACAAGTTCACCTGCATAGCTAGTTAAAGTTTTTTTTCTTTGTTCCAGTCTTTTGTTATTTAAGGAGATATATTCCATCAAAAGTTTAATTTATTTTAATCACCTGCATATATTCAGTTTACTTTTTTCTCTAAATTACTGGAGACCATCTCTTGCACCAAAACTTAAAACTTGAACTACTTTTTGCTGAACTGCTGTAGGATTCTTTCCAGCTGTTGATTTTTCTTCACATTTCTGGTTTATTTTCTTTCAGGTTCTCTGTTTTTTTTTTCCTTTGCTGGCATCCAGGCACCATATTCACTTGCTAGTAACTGAATTTTACTCAAGCTGACAATATCACTAGCTCTTATTTCTCAGTTTTTTTTTTTTACAATTGGAGAACTGAAATTAAGCTTTTGATCAGTGTGCTGCCATCTTGGAAGTTCTGTTAGCTGATCTTTTTTGAGTTTGTCTGTAGATGATGAGGTATTAAGTTTGCTTTTATGGGCACTGAGTTTCTTCCTCTTATTGTATGGTTTGTTTATATTAGGGTTCGACCATAGGGGATTATTTATGCCTTATGAAGACAGATGTTTCAATGCATGCTTTGATGTGGGTATAGAAATTATCCGCAAATGTGGCAGAGTACGAGAAGGGGCCATCAAGATCAGGAGGGTGCATACATTTTATCAGGTGATCAGTTAGCTGGATAAGGTTTGCATGTGAAGTAGTCTTTAAAGACAAGGGTGGTAAGTCAGGTTTTACCCTCATAATGAGTGTTACTGAATGGTGGACAGATTTGACCAGTAGAATGGTAATTTTAGGTGTTGCGAATAGGGTAGCTATATTGCTTTGGACAAGGACCAATATATTTGAACCCATATTTAGGACCTGTTGGTCTAGGAAGATGGCATTAATGAAGTCCATAGATTCACAAGTTCATAGGAGGTTGCCAGCTAGCATGAGAGCCTTTACAAGCCTAGCTATGTTAATCCTGAGTTGCCCCAATTGTCCTTGGTTAGATGTTCTTAATTCACAGAGGGAGTCTATGGTGTTAATCCTGAGTCATCCCAATTGTCCTTGGTTAAATGGATGTAATTCACAGAGTGAGTGTATGATCTGCACAGACTACCCCTGTCCATGAGGGATATGAGTGCCATCCCTGGGGTGAGTTTGCGGTCTCCCATTCACTTGTTTAGAAGGTTGCACTTGTATAGGGTCAGTGAGGAGCTCTGCTTCATGTGAATTGGAAGTTTATTCCAGAGGAGCAGCAATCTCTGGAAGACCTATATGTCTCTCCAGCATGTTCTGTTACTGTCACAGGCTAGGTTAAGATCCCTAGAGCAAGTAGCTATTATGACAATCGAATTGCTTATGTGCAGAATTTACATCAAGTCAGGGCTGGAAACTGCCCTGTAGCCCAGGCACAAGTCAACTGTCAGCAGCCTGTATGATACAGAGTACAGTGACGGAGCTTTCAGCCTGTCCATGGAAGTCATTGTTTGGAGGCCCAGTATTTTCTTTTTGAGAAACCTCTGTGGTCTCTCCATCTGCTGCAGGTGTCTGGTGAGTTACATGCAAAAGGGAACCTTGTACTCTATTAATGGTCTGATGAGGGTCTAGTACAGTGGTCGTAATGCTCAAAGACAGCTATATCCAGTCCGGAAACACCACCACAGGATTCGCAAAGCTCACAATATGGTGCTGCTATGTAGATAGTAGAAACAGTTTATTAACGTGAAATAAATAAAAAACACACACGTTTTCATCGATCAAATACGACTTCATCAGATAAAGTCCCAAAGTACACTGCAGTTTAAATACTTCCCATACTACCATGCAGGTTACAATTCAATTATTCAATAATGTAATTAATCAATGTATTTAAATAAATAAGTTTAAAAGTGTGTAACATTTATAAAAACACAATAAATACTAACCATAAAACCTATTATGAAACTGAAATTGCCATCCATTGCTAATGGTAATACTACGTATATTACTGGTCTCTTTCTGTCAAAATAAAATTACCAGTTGTTTCACATATATATTAAAAAACAATATAAACCATTCACAGAAGGTAAATAGGATGTCCCTTAGTTTTGAACATGTATTTGTTTAAAATGTTGGAAAGGCTTGGTTTCAATAGAAAACAACTATATTTTAAATACGCCCTGCCTTGAGTTTGAGGTAAGGTGCAATTGAA
This sequence comes from Protopterus annectens, assembly GCF_019279795.1. NCBI lineage: Eukaryota > Metazoa > Chordata > Ceratodontiformes > Protopteridae > Protopterus > Protopterus annectens. The sequence goes on along the minus strand of NC_056725.1, from coordinate 610,811,244 downwards.
ATAAAATCATTAAGCCCTGGAAATTTATTGGACTCTAAGAGGATCTGCCAGTAGGTCTCCCTATGGGCTAGCCTAGCCTCCCAGGGTCCACCCCTGATATCCTTGGGGACAGTTTCCACTACAAAAAACAAAAACCTGGCTCCCTCGCACTCAGTAATGTGCTTATATAGTGCATTTTTAGTGTTGGATTTAGCTATGTCATATTGATGTTCATATATGCGTCGTTTTAATTGTCGTTCGGTTTTACCAATGTAAAACGCCTGACACGACTGACATAGAGCCAGGTAAACTACTCCAGTGGACAAACAATTGGAATACCCTGTGGCTTTAATGTCCCTATTCCTACTCTCTAAGTATACGTGATGGTCCTGGGCTATGTATTTACAGGATGAACAATGCCCGCATTTATATGTTCCTTTCTTTGTACGGGAGGACTGTGTGGTCCGTTCATGTTGTTCCAAAACCCTTTTCATGTTAACTCCTCTTCTAAAAATTGTTTTCAGACTTTTGTCTTTAAATGAACTTAAATCAGTAAATTCCTGGAATGATTGCCATTCTTTTTCCACTATTTTTCTAATATGTGTGGCATTGGTACTAAAATCAGTAATAAAGGCGAAATTACTAGAAAACAACCCGCCTATATCCTTACGGGAAGATCCATCGGTCTCCCAAGTTCCCCTACCCAGGATAGGACTGAATCTAGTATTGCGTGCAGCCATTACTTCATCCTGGACTGATTGTACTAAACCAATAGGCTAACCCCTTTCTAGGAATAAGGATCTCAATTTGTCACATTCTTCTCTAAAATCCACATCCAAGGATGTCATCCGGGAAATTCTAACAAACTGCCCCTTCACAATTCCTCTTTTTTGAAAACGGGGGTGTGAACTCTGAAAGTGTATATAACTATTAGAGAAGGTGGGCTTTCTATAAATACAAGATTTTACACCTTTGCCTTCTTTAATAAGGATCACATCCAAATAATTAACACTGTGATGAGTTATTTGATAAGTAAATTTTAAAAAAGTCGTAGTTGTATTAATATACTCGATAAAATTATCAATACCCTCCACTGGTCCATTCCAAAAAATGCATATGTCGTCCAAAAACCTGCAATAATAGTTCCAATTTGTGGAAAATACTCTATTAATTACAAATTTCTTTTCCCATATATACATGACAATATCAGCATAAGTGGGGGCACAATTTGCCCCCATAGAAACTCCAGACGTCTGCTTAAAATATTCACCAGCAAAGAAAACAAAATTGTTTTTTAATACCAGACCTAGTAATTCAGTAACTATATGGACATCGTTGGAGGTAATATCAGGACACTCCCATAAGGCCTCCTCTACCCACTCCAACCCTAGATCACTAGGAATAACTGAAAAAAGGTCAACCACATCGATGGTTAAAAATACGACTTCTTTTTCAAATAAGTGGGTTTGAATGTTACGTAGAAAGGCCCAAGAGTCTTTAAGGATGTAATCCTGTCTACCCCACAATTCCTTAAGTTTCCAGTCTAAGAATTTGGAAATGTTGTGTGTCTTGGACCCTTGAGCTGCTACAATGGGTCTCAAGGGCGGGTCGTTTGGATCTTTGTGTATCTTGGGCACCCCAAAAATAGTGGGTACCCTAGGATCAGAATTATTGAGATATGTAAAAATATCCATTTCTATAACATCCTGGTCGACCAAATCTTTAATGGCCAAGTCAATCTTATGATAGGACAAATTAATTTCATGTATAGAAGCAGATGTGTATTTGTCATGATCATGTAGGATGTTGTACATCTTGGCCTGATATAAGTTTTGATCCATTAATACGGTTCCACCGCCCTTGTCGGGTTCCATGACTCTCAAATATTGACCCCTACTCAACTCTTGTAATAATGTATTTTCTTCCTGATTTAAACTGGCTACATATTTATCCTTGCCCAGTTCTTTCCTAAATTGTGCCTCAATTCTGTGCTCCAGATTTTTGAGCTGTGGGTGGAGTGGGGGGTTGAATGTACTAGATTTTCTCAAATGCAAACTAGGGGTCCCAGATGTGGCTCCCAATAAGTTCTCTAAATTAAGTTTACGTATAAACAGCTTCAAATCCAAAATAGTATGCACTAAATTACTGCGTCTATTAGGGACAAATTTAAAGCCCTTAGTAAAAAGCTGAAAACAAGCATCAGAGACTGGAAAATCACTGTAATTATAAATATGGTAGTTGTCCTTTGTGTGCATAAAATATTCCCCTAAACGGGTTACAGTGTGATGGCCTGCTTCTACCAGTCCTGTCTCCTGGTTTTCTTCCATGCTCGTGCAGGCCCCCCTCCCCTCTGTTCCTGTGGAGTTTTGGCTAAAGGGTGATAGTTCTCTGTAGAAGGGTGTCCCTGCTGGCATATACGTTCTGACCTGCCAGGTAAAAATTCTCCTTCATAACCCCCACCCTGTAATGGTTCTTCAGAAAACACCTCTGCCTCATTGTCATCCATAACTAAGGGTTCAGGGGATTTCTATTGCCTTTACGTTCAGTGGAATAAGCATCAGTGTGCCATCTATTGTGGGGGATTGGGATACTGCCTACCCTCCTGATATTCCTGGATATCCCTTCTTAGTTTCTTGTACTTCCGGTTGAGCACATTTTCACAATGTTGATCAACCCCCCTCCTTATATCATAGTATTTTCTGCATCAAACAGTAAATCATCAGTTACACATTGATTATATTTAGAAATATCATGTTGTAAATTTAAAATTTCTTTAGTGTTTTTCTTTATGATGGCCTTAACAATTTTCAGGCCACATTGATCGAAGGCTATTATTAAGTCCTTATGAAATTCACTGCCAGGACATACCTGGTTGGGGTATTTGTACACTCTCAAACCTTTAGGTACAATACCTTTGCTTAGACATTCAGTCAAGTACATATTGTCCAGCTCTAAGGTTTTGTACCTGTAGAGAGCATTTTCAAGCAGGCGCTGGGATTCCTGGTAACTGTGCCTTTCCCCTGTATTACGACCTCCTTGCTCGCTGAATTGAAACTTTGGCTTAGTGTGCATCCATTAAAAAAAGTTGATGTAGGCTGAGTATTCCTCTCGGTTGGACACAGAGGTGGATCCGTTGAGGAATGAGAAGCAGTTTCACGTAAAACTGCAGGAGTGCAGTTAAAATCAGTTCCGTTGATGTTATCCTTTCCTCTAATTGCATTAGAGCGGACTGAACCAAGTGGTTCAGATATTGCAGGTGGAGACACTTTATGGTTTGTAACAATTTTTTAAATTTCACGTTGTTCAACAATGTTTTTGAGTTTGTCTGTAGATGATGAGGTATTAAGTTTGCTTTTATGGGCTCTGAGTTTCTTCCTCTTATTGTATAGTTTGTTTATATTAGGGTTCAACCATAGGGGATTATTTATGCCTTATGAAGACAGATGCTTCAATGCATGCTTTGATGTGGGTATAGAAATTATCCGCAAATGTGGCAGAGTACGAGAAGGGGCCATCAAGATCAGGAGGGTGCATACATTTTATCAGGTGATCAGTTAGCTGGATAAGGTTTGCATGTGAAGTAGTCTTTAAAGACAAGGGTGGTAAGTCAGGTTTTACCCTCATAATGAGTGTTACTGAATGGTGGACAGATTTGACCAGTAGAGTGGTAATTTTAGGTGTTGCGAATAGGGTAGCTATATTGCTTTGGACAAGGGCCAATATATTTGAACCCATATTTAGGACCTGTTGGTCTAGGAAGATGGCATTAATGAAGTCCATAGATTCACAAGTTCATAGGAGGTTGCTAGCTAGCATGAGAGCCTTTACAAGCCTAGCTATGTTAATCCTGAGTTGCCCCAATTGTCCTTGGTTAGATGTTCTTAATTCACAGAGGGAGTCTATGGTGTTAATCCTGAGTCAACCCAATTGTTCTTGGTTAAATGGATGTAATTCACAGAGTGAGTGTATGATCTGCACAGACTACCCCTGTCCATGAGGGATATGAGTGCCATCCCTGGGGTGAATTTGCGGTCTCCCATTCACTTGTTTAGAAGGTTGCACTTGTATAGGGTCAGTGAGGAGCTCTGCTTCATGTGAATTGGAAGTTTATTCCAGAGGAGCGGCAATCTCTGGAAGACCTATATGTCTCTCCAGCATGTTCTGTTACTGTCACAGGCTAGGTTAAGATCCCTAGAGCAAGTAGCTATTATGACAATCGAATTGCTTATGTGCAGAATTTACATCAAGTCAGGGCTGGAAACTGCCCTGTAGCCCAGGCACAAGTCAACTGTCAGCAGCCTGTATGATACAGAGTACAGTGACGGAGCTTTCAGCCTGTCCATGGAAGTCATTGTTTGGAGGCCCAGTATTTTCTTTTTGAGAAACCTCTGTGGTCTCTCCATCTGCTGCAGGTGTCTGGTGAGTTACATGCAAAAGGGAACCTTGTACTCTATTAATGGTCTGATGAGGGTCTAGTACAGTGGTGTTATAAGATCCTTGGACTTGGATGTGATGCTTTTACTTATGAGATGTGCAGCTTCGAAGGCCTTCCTTACCACTGTGGAAACTTGGTGGTTGGAGTTCAGATTGCCATCTACCTGTGTCCCCAGATCTTGCACTTCTGGTTTTGAACTTAGGGCATACTGTCAATACTGTAATTAGCAGGGAATTCTGCTTTGCCAAAGGGGATAATAATGCATTTTTTGCATTTAGTTTTAGACTGTGGCATTGGCACCAGTCATTTGTCTGTGTTAGCCCTTCCTGTAATATGTTGACATTGTTGGCTGACTCAATGATTGCTCCTAATTTGCAGTCATCAATGAGCTTGGTAAGCCAAAGGCCATCTACTTTAGCTTTGACGTCTGAGAAATAGATTCCAAACAGTAAAGGACCCAGCACAGATCCTTGTAGTATGCCACTGGTGACAGTTCTACTGGTAGTCATCAACTTTGACCGTATGTGTTCTGTCGGTGAGCCAAATGGCTACCCATCTAGTGATGTAAAAGTTATTGCCCAGCTGGGAGAGTTTCTCAATGATATCTGAGTGGGGGACTGTGTCAAAAGCCTTGGCTAGGTCAAGATAGGCAGTATGCACTGTCTTACCTTCATCTAGGGCTTTGGTGACTTTCTCAAAGAAGCCTAATAAGTTTAATAAGCATGATCCACCCTTAACAAAGCCAAATTGGGTTGGGTCTTGTAGAATAGAGCGTGTGTGTCTAACTTTAAGAAGCATTTCCAAGTGTAGGCACACACATATAAATAGTGAGCACGTGCAGGCAGCAGTGCCATTTTGAGAGAACAGCCAGAGTGTTAAAATATATGAGTGTAGTAATCAGTCTGTTTATAAGTTTATTTAAGTTTAAGTTACTAAGTCTCAATCCAGATGTGTTTGTGTGTAATAAAGCTGCTTGAACTGAACCCACAACTGATTGTCTGTTTTATCCTGACCAGACGAGCGACAGGTCTGAAGATTGCCTATGTCCTTATTGATAAGGTTCATGATGATGCTTTCCATGGCCATGCAGATGAGTCTGGTTAGATTTATGGGTCCATAGTTCCCAGGGTAAGTTGATAGCCCCCCTTTGTGAAGAGGATTTCTATTGTTGTTTTCCACTCTGCTGGAATAAATCCAGATCTCAGGCTATGGTTAAAGAGAATGCCAAGTGGGTCTGCTTCATCCTGTTTTAGATTGTTTAGTAAGCACCCTAGAATGTTATCTGGTCCCACTGAGGCCATGTTTTTGGCCTTGGAGAGCAGAGATATGACCCGACCTCTAAAGATACTAGGCAGACTGGTGTCAGGTATGCTTTGGGGTATGGCTGGTGGGTACAGGGGGTGAAGTTTGCACCAAATCTGTCAGCTAGCAGGTTGGTAATTTCTTCTGGTATAGCATGAGTGGTACCATCTGCTACCAGTTTGGCACATAGCTGGGCATTCCCTTTTAGATTTTGGGAATAATTAAAGAATGCCTTATGATTATTCTTAGCTAGGGATGCTATTTTACCTTCATAATTAGCTTTGGAGGACTTTACAAGATTTCTGATTTGCTTGTTCAAGCTGTGGAGGGAATTCTTCCTCTGCTGAGTCAGTTCCATCTTTTTCTTAGACATCAGTTTCTTTCTCTTGTTACATAACCTGTCTATACATGAGGTTCACCAGGGTGGCTTGTTTTTTCAGGAGGACCTGGTTTTGATCCGGTCAGGTACAGCTGAGTCTATGCAGTTGCTTATGTGTTTATACAAGGCATTTGTATACACCTCTGCATAGGAATTGTTGTCTGTGATTGCGGAGGGACACACAATCTGAGAGTTCAGTCATGTCTATCTTCGGATTCACTTTATAATCTCAAAATACTGAAAAATCGAATTTCAGTATTTCGAGACTATAAAGTTGAACTTCCAAAATAGCAAAACCCTATAACCGTGAATCCAGAAATGTTGAATTTGCAGTTTTGGTGGTGCACTACGTGACCTGGGATGTACTGTGTGCCTGATTTACATTTGGTATGTGGATATGGTTGGTGAGTAAGGTAAATGAATATTTTTTTATGGGTTTTGGGTAGGGATTTGAGTGTATGTGAGTGTGTTCAGAAGTTTTAGGTGTGGGTTAGGGTAGGTAGGTAAGAGTATGAGTGTGTAAGTGTTGAAAGTGGTGGTGTTTGTACATTTGTGATATGTGTGTGTGCGAGGGGACTGTAGAGTGTGTAGTGGTGGTGGTGAGTTTACTGTCTTTTTCTGTTTGGTGCGACCTCGGAGTTAGTATATATATATATATATATATATATATATATATATATATATATATATATATATAAGTGGGGGGGGCTGCAGGGAGGCTTGCCCCCCCGCTTATAAGTAGGGTAGGTTTATTTATTTGTATTGTTGTGTTTGTGTGTGTTTTGTTTGTTTGTTGTAATGTGGGGAGGCCAGTGTATGTGTTGTGTGGTGTATGGTGTGTTTACATTCGCTGTTTTGAATTTCGTGGTTTTCGGTGTTTTGGTTTTTTGGCTTTATAGTCTCGATATACTGAACTTTGATATTTCAGTATTTTGAGATTATAAAGTGAATCCCTGTCTTCATATAGTCCATAGTCAACAGGGACTATATGGTCATAATGGTACTTGTAGTCATATGACTTGAGTGCATGCATGATTTGACGATCCTGGCACCTGACAGGCAGCTGACCATGACCTTCTCCTTGCCCAGCCTTGTGAGGGGGACATCTGTGTGTATCACTATGGAGTCACCTATGACCAAGACATTAGGTTTTGAGGTGTTTTGCCTTAGGGGCTTATTTGCTGAGACACTGGCGTATGTGTTATTTTGTGTAGTAGTTTCTATTTGCACAGCAGTATGTGCAAGTGGATTACTTTTGGGAGGTCACTGATCTTTTGGCAGGCTTCTAGTGAGTACCTCCATGTATGTGGGTTTATGTATCATGACTTTTTTTTGTGTGAGAGGTAAAGTATATGTGCTGACAACCTGTTTGATGCCCAGTTTGTTGTTGCATGAGAGAATTGATTCCAATTTCATAGTGCAATTGCATCTCTCACATAGGGTATCTGTTTGTTTTAGAAGTAATTGGTTGTCAATATACATGAGGCAATTGCTACATTGCCTCAGGATGCCCATGTCAATTAGGCTGGCCAGAGAAATTATGGGAAACTGCCTGTCCATTATAGCAGAATTTTACCATATGTACTATTAGGGAAGTGAGTGGGCAGGTTTAACCAGTTTTTGAACTAGGACTAACAAAGGGGCTTGTTCTATTGAAGGCTTTGGATGATGAGTGTGGCAACACTACTCAATGTGCAACTGAGTTGCCCATAGTGCAGCAGGGAAGTTTGGGAGGGTTCCATTAACAGATGTTTAGGAAAAATAGTGTTTCAAAGGCATTTGTGTCTATACAGGGCACTGCTAACCCGTAAACATGAGTCTTAAATACAGGCAAAATTAAACACTTCTAAGCTACTCTACCAACAGGAAAGCACACAATGAATCTTCCTCCAGCAATCCTCAGCTCAGACAAGGCTGAATCCACACTCTTCTGCCACAAGGGTGCAAGGGAGACCTTCTTAATGTAAAATGGCTGGTTTAGTGTTCAAATGTATCAATACAGGCTAGATTCTGCAGATCAGAATATGGATTATGCTATCTAGGCAACAGTATAATTGAAATCAAGTGCAGAAAATGATGCAGTCACAAACAGTAAAAAGCAGAAATAATGCAGCAATCTGATGAAATGCAGTTTAAAAAACGGAATAGAATCACAAAAGTCCAGGAATCTTTGTGCATATTTATTTGAGGTGGAGTAGATTTTCCAATTAATGGAGGGATAGTTGAAGTCTTCCAAAAGAATAATGTTATGCTGAATAGAGAGGGAGGGATGGATGCCATTTTGTTTAGCTATACCTCATGGACTGTAGGTGACTTTTAGGAGATATGGTAATTGGCTATGATATGGCACAGAGTTCTATTTACTCTGAAAAGGATATGGAGGAGTTCAAGGCTGCTGTCATGGCTTATGAATCTGGAGGTGAGATTTCTTCTTAGCAGTACAAACATGCCCCTTCCAGTAATGCTGTAATTTTCAGTGCTGGATCTGCAAAGAATGGTAGGCATTGAAAGACTGCTCTGTGTGGCTGCCATGACTGTTTTGTAACCATGTTTCAATGACTGTGCAGATGTCTATATTTTCAATAGCTAGGAATGCCTTTAAGGAGTATGCCTTTTTAGGCTTCTAGCATTGAACAGTGCTGCCTTTGTATAGATTTGATTGACTGTGCAGGTAATTTGAGGAGAATAATCTTGCCTGAAAAGACAGTATGCGGGGGGGGGGGGGGGGGTTTGGCCAGTAACAGAAACCTTCTGAAGTGAGGTGAAGGCTATCCCTTGCAAATCAGCCAAGATTGTCAATCATCTCCACCCAGTTTGATATATATACTTTCCCCTTAGATAGACACCAATAGCTAAGCCAATAATTGAAGTCAATTATCTTGTTTCTGTTGTGGCATCATTGCTGGTGATGGTAGGATACTGCTCAATACTAGTTTCAGACCAATTTCATAGGCATATTCAGAGAGTTCAATCATGTCTCTAATACGATCCATGGAGCTATGTCTCAAATTATTCTCTCCCACATGAGCAATTGCCATGTTGAACTGGCCTCTAGTGACACACCGGATCCTGGCACTGAAAGGCAGCTATCACTCTGTCCTTCATTGACCTGGTGAGTGGTGCATCTGATTATACAGTCAACAGTGGCCAAGATATTATTAGATGTCTTGGCCTTGACTCCTTAAGGGATTTGGCCTGCCAGGTTGATTGACACCCTTTTTGTAGCTTTGTTTTCTGTAGTGTCTATGTATGTGTTTTATCCGTTAGGCTGACACTAAATGGCCTGTATACTAAACTTTCATCTTGGAGGCCTTTGTGAGTTAAACAGAGACTTTCTAAGTACTCAGTGTATGAAGGCTTATTTATTTGTCTAGGACATAGTGGGCATGGTGGTCTGAGTTGGGTGTTAGACCTGACAAAATGCTGGCTACAGTCTACAGCCTTTGAAGAGAGGTTGGACTCGAAGGTTAGTAGATACTTGCACTTCTCACATATGGAATTGTTCATATGAAGAGTCAAACGTGTCAGTGAGCATGAGGCAGGTTGGCCCAGAAATTGTAGTTTATTGACCATTTGGACAGTTTGTCCATCTCTTTCAACTTTCTGGTTTAAAAGACCACATCTGCACTTGTTTCCCCATCTTTCCTGTAACTAACCTACTGGGAAGCACTAGAAAGCCTTAAACTGATGCAAGCCTTCTAGCTTAGAAGAGAGACTTTGGAGTGATTAAGTTTCAGTTTTCTGTACTTTCTTGCTGTACTTAATTGTTTTCCACCTAAACGCTGATTTTCCAGCATTTATTGTGATTCAAAAGCTTGTTTTTTTTCACATTTTGTACTTATTTGACTGCCTGCACTTTTAAAAAGTCATTTTTGTTTAAATAATTTGTTTAACTGTTGTACGCTACACACTAAAGTGCGATAGCCTTTTCTGATTGTTTGTAGTCATTTAAAGCTGTTTTAAGAATATTTTTATTATTTTTGCCTTATCTTTTCAAAAAAACAAAACAAAATTCCTTGTTTCCTGCCTTTATAAGCTAGTATAGTCCAGTTTTCAGGATAGTGCTGAATTCTGGGATGTGTTACAAGTTTCTGAGTTGCCCATACCTTACTTGGATAGAAGGAAGTTTCTCTGTTCACCTTTGAGATAGGGGAGCTTTGAGCAGCTTATCTGTCCCTGGAGGAATGGTTCCAGTCCAGAAGTTAGTAGTTTATTGGCCATTTTGATCTAATTTATCTCTCTTTCATTTCCCTGTTATAAAAAACGCATTTGTACAGTTTTGTGCGCCAGGCAGTGCTGGTTAGCTAGGGTTAAATTATTCCCGGCTGCACTAAGTCTCCTCTTCAGTTTTTCCCTTGAAACTAGTCTAACTCTTAACCTAAGCACTCAAAAAGCATCCTACAGCCCAGCACTTGCTCAGACCTAATAGCAAGCACTAATATACCCTGACACTTGATTGCCCAGCAGGGCAAGATTATTTATTCACCCCTCGCCAACCAAGTGACTAAACAGCTCACCCTACTATTCAGGCATGACCAAAGAGCAATTTCAGGTGTACTCTCCAGTCCAGCTGGTGAATCTGGGTATCCTGAGGCAGTGTTACAACTGCCTCATGTACACAGACAACCCTCTCCTCCTACCACAAAACACTAACATATGCGAGAGATGCAATTATACAGCCAAACTGGAGGCTAAGCTGTCTCCACCCAAGACTGGAACCGACAGTCAAGAGGAGAAGGTTAACACTTGCACCACACCTCCAGCCACACATAGACCTACTAAACCAGCACTAGCAAAAAATACACATAAATACACAAAATCATACTCGGAGGCTCTAAATAAAAACCTGCAAAAGCATCAGAGACCTCCAAAGCAGACACCCAAACAACTTGTACCTCCTGTCACAAATCAGGCAACACATAAAACACAAAATCAGTATGCCACACAATCACAGCTCTTAAGGCGAAATAACATACCTAACACACTACAGATCCACAGAGACCAAGGTAAAAATCACAAATTAAGGCACAAGGTACAGTTCCAAAATAAGGCCACAACAACAGTTCCAGGATAGGCTGTATGAGCGCTTTTGTTCCTTTATTCACAATAAAACATGGAACTTCATCAGATACAATTAGTTACATCATTTCCCCTTCATTAAATACTGATTTTACAAATCATGTGACTTCTCATTCATTAAAAAAAAATTTTATACTTCCTTCTTAAGAACTTCATATTTATTTAATCCTATAACCCCGCTACTTCACATTTAATAAAATATACACATACTATACACATAAAAAACCTAAAACATCATAAACAATTTAATGCATTATATAAATATTATATAAATATATAAATATCAATATAAATATCATATAAATCCATTATGCCCTCACTCCTGGTGATTTATAAAAATAATTACTTTATTTTAATTATTTTATTTTAAATCTTGTCCGCTCTCATATTTAATACACTACTAAAAGAAATCCTATCATTTAAACCGGGTTCTTTGGTAGAATTTAATATAACCTGCCAATAAGCTTCCCTGTATTCTAGGAAATTAGACCAGTTACCCCCTCTCTCCTGTCTCTCTACCTTTTCCAAAACACAAAATCTAAATTTCTTAAAATCATTGCACACAGAAGAATGTCTAAACAAAGCATTGGTATCATCACATCTACGAATGGCGTAATTATGTTGGTAGATTCTTTTCTTCAACTCATTCTCAGTTTTTCCTATGTAATAGGCGTTACATGTTTGGCATAGGGCAGCATAAACCACTCCCTTTGTCTTACAATTGTAATTCCCTTTAATCGGGATAACCCTTTTGTAACCTTCTATGACTACATTCTTGGTCTCGTAAATGAACCTACACTCTTTAAATGCCCCACATTTGGTCATCTTCCCCAAAATTAATCCTTCACAATTTTCTTTCCTCTTTTCAAACAAGGATTTTAAGTTGTGCCCTTTTCTATATACTATCTTAGGCTGTACCCCCACTTTATCAAAGAGACCAAATGCTCCAAAAACACCTGTCCATTTTTTTCCATTATCTTTTTAATCTCTGGTGAGTATTCATTAAAAGTCATAATACAACAAAATGAGTCTACCCAACTTTCTTGAGTACCCAGCACTACTTTAGGATTTTTCAACAAAGGTGGGTAGTTGGTCCTCCTCCTACTAGTAACATAGTGTTCCTGACTCTCTACTAATGTTTCCAGGTATCCCTTCTCACTTAAAAATGTTTTCAATATTTTTAATTCTTGTGAGAATTTTTTTATTTTCCGTGGTCAGTCTAGAAACCCTAATCATCCTACTTTTAATAAGGTACCTTTTTTGCCAAAATGGATGATCACTCTCAAAATGTAACAGACTATTGGAGTAGGTGGGTTTTCTATAAATGGCTGACTCCAAACATCCCTCAGGTCTATTATTGTACAAATGCACATCTAAATAGTTGACCATCTCTGTATCTATTGTGCTAGTAAACTTTAAAAAAATTGGTTGTGGTGTTAATGTAGTGGACAAATTCCAAACATTCTTCCTTACTACCATTCCATAACACCAGAATATCATCTAAAAATCTATTTGGGGGATATGCAAGAAGTATGTTTTAATGGAAATGCTGATGTTAGTTTTATTGAATTCATGGAAGTTAACCTGACTATCTCCGAAAATAGTGACAGTGAAGAAGCTGGAATGAGCTTTGATTTACCTGAAATTATTGAATCAAATGTTTCAGTTAGTGAATATAAGGGGTTAAAAAATGTTAATTATACTGATGAAACGTTAGAAGTCTTTCATGGTGAGTTGCTATCAAAGGGATTTACCTTTGTTCCCAAAGGGCAACATTATGGAGTTGACACTATATTAGATCTAAAACTGTTTGCCAGGACAGTCAATTTGAACCTGGTGATGGAGAGAAATAAAAAAGGGGAGGAATCTAAGAATAAAAATAAAAATATACTTAGCAGGAAGAGCACCTATAATCCCCCATTACTTCCCCGGTGGTGATGTTTGAAAAACTGACAAATTGAGATTAGGAATTTATTTAGTAAAAAGAAAGGAAAGGTTTGTGATAATTTGACTGAGGAAAATCGAGTATTAAAAGAACTGATGAACAACCAACGCAGCCGTATCATGAAACCTGATAAAGGGGGAGGAGTGGTGATTATGGGGCAGCATGATTACACTAGAAGGATGCTAAGATATTTGAATGAAGATGAATTTTTTAGTCCTGCCTCTGTAATTGAAATCAACATTTTAATAAAAGATTGGATTTGATTTTGGAAGAGCTATTCCAGGAGTACAGTTTTTGTGATGAAGAAATTAATTTTTTGAGAGTGAAAATTTCGAGGGTTCCTTGCTTTTTTAGGATTCAGAAAATTCATAAATCTTTGGTTGACCCACCAATGAGACCAGTAGTGGCAGGGAGGGGAAGTAAGACTGAACCCCTAGCAAAAATAGTTGACTTTCATCTAAAATATTTCTTTGAGGGGAAGGAGCATGTGCTCAAGGATTCATGGCACCTTCTAAAAAGCTTGGCAGTTTCAGAATTTAAGGAACAGGATTTGTTCCTAAGCATTGATGTTAAGGACTTGTATCTAAGTATTCCCCACGATGAAGGTATGGAAATGTTTCAGAAAGCACTAAGAGAGGGTACAAAATTGTCTGGTGATTCGATTTTTGTGTTGACTACGCTGATGGAATTGGTACTTGGTAACAATTTTGTATGGTTTCAAGGGAAATTTTTTAAACAAGCCCATGGGTTAGCGATGGGAACAATAGTGGCACCGTTTTTTGCAAACATCATACTCTGGTACTGGGAAACTAAATTTGTGCTAGATTCAGAATTTAAAAATAAGATCTATAAGTATTATAGATTTTTAGATGATATTCTGGTGTTATGCAATGGTAGTAAGGAAGAATGTTTGGAATTTGTCAACTACATTAACACCACAACCAACTTTTTAAAGTTTACTAGCACAATAGATACAGAGATGGTCAACTATTTAGATGTGCATTTGTACAAGAATAGACCTGAGGGATGTTTGGAGTCAGCCATTTATAGAAAACCCACCTACTCCAATAGTCTGTTACATTTTGAGAGTGATCATCCATTTTGGCAGAAAACGAACCTTATTAAAAGTCAGATGATTAGGGTTTCTAGATTGACCATGGAAAATAAAAAAATTCTCCCAATAATTAGAAATATTGAAAACATTTTTAAGTGAGAGGAGATACCCGGAAACATTAGTAGAGAGTCAGGAACACTATGTTACTAGTAGGAGGAGGACCAACTACCCACCTTTGTTGAAAAATCCTGAAGTAGTGCTGGGTACTCAAGAAAGTAGGGTAGACTCATTTTGTTGTATTATGACTTTTAATGAATACTCACCAGAGATTAAAAAGATAATGGAAAAAAAATGGACATGTGTTTTTGGAGCATTTGGTCTCTTTGATAACGTGGGGGTACAGCCTAAGATAGTATATAGAAAAGGGCACAACTTAAAATCCTTGTTTGAAAAGAGGAAAGAAAATTGTGAAGGATTAATTTTGGGGAAGATGACTAAATGTGGGGCATGTAAAGAGTGTAGGTTCATTTACGAGACCAAGAATGTAGTCATAGAAGGTTACAAAAGGGTTATCCCGATTAAAGGGAATTACAATTGTAAGACAAAGGGAGTGGTTTATGCTGCCCTATGCCAAACATGTAACGCCTATTACATAGGAAAAACTGAGAATGAGTTGAAAAAAAGAATCTACCAACATAATTACGCCATTCGTAGATGTGATGATACCAATGCTTTGTTTAGACATTCTTCTGTGTGCAATGATTTTAAGAAATTTTGATTTTGTGTTTTGGAAAAGGTAAAGAGACAGGAGAGAGGGGGTAACTGGTCTAATTTCCTAGAATACAGGAAAGCTTATTGGCAGGTTATATTAAATTCTACCAAAGAACCTGGTTTAAATTATAGGATTTCTATTAGTAGTGCATTAAATATGAGAGCGGACAAGATTTAAAATAAAATAATTAAAATAAAGTAATTTTTAAAAATCGCCAGGAGTGAGGGCATAATGGATTTATATGATATTTATATTGATATTTATGTATTTATAGAATATTTATATAATATTTATATAATATTGTATTAAATTGTTTACGATGTTTTAGGTTTTTTATGTGTATAGTATGTATATATTTTATTAAATGTGAAGTAGCGGGGTTATAGGATTAAATAAATATGAAGTTCTTAGGAAGGAAGTATAAAATAATTTTTTAATGAATGAGAAGTCACATGATTTGTAAAAACAGTATTTAATGAAGGGGAAATGATATAACTAATTGTATCTGATGAATTTTCGTGTTTTATTGTGAATAAAGGAACGAAAGTGCTCATACAGCCTATCCTGGAACTGTTGTTGTGGCCTTATTTTGGAACTGTACCCTGTGCATTAATTTGTGATACCTAACACACTAGTAATAGGTGACTCTATAGTCAGGCACACTGATGTCCCACTCACTAGTCTGGACAAGCAGAAAGTTACTGTTAGCTGCCTGTCTGTAGCAGAATCCTCCACATAACACAAGCACTCAGGTCATTCCAGAACAAGTACAAATATGACTCTGTCATTGTTCATGTTTGTGTGAATGACCTGAGACATACCTCCCTGGACTACATGAAAAGAGACATGGAAGAGCTCTCTGATCATGTAGCCCAGGCTGGTATGACTCTGACCCTGAGTAGCATCCTGCCCTCATCAAGAATGATACCTCAGTATGAAGAAAAAATTATCAATTTCAACAATTGGCTAAGCTTCTGGTGTCATTCAAAGGGGATCCAGTGCCTGTCAGCCTGGGACGGCATGCTCGACAAGCCGCTTTGTTTCGCAACAGATGGCTTGCACCTGTCACCACTAGGCTTTCAAATACTGGCCAAGGCTCTTGCTGCCCGCATAGTGCTTTTTTTAGGCAAGGCTTAAAAGTCAAACTCACCTCTGTAAACAACAGAATTAACAAAAAACTGAGGGTTATGCTACTCAGTGCCAGGAGTTTTAATCTCAAAATGCAGGCACTCCTCAGTATGGAGAACATCGACATCTGTGCATTAACTGCAACCTGGTTCAAGGCTCCAGACAGCACCCCAGCACTACCGGGCTACAAATCGTACCACATGTTTCGGCCAAAGAACATGGACCGAAACACAAAAGGAGGGGGTGTAGCCATATTCATCAAGGATACATACACCTCCAGGTTAGTGGCGCAGCATGATACCTCTGAGATCATCCATGTGCAACTAACATCATTCAAATCTGCAATGCAAAATGTGGCCTGCTACAGATCACCCTCCATGACCCAAGACCACCACTCCACCTTTCTGGAGACACTGGAAAACATGAAGGTCCTACCGAACACCCTGATATTGGGTGATTTCAATTACCCTACTATTAACTGGGAAAACTACTCAAGTACAAACTCCCAGGCCCAGCACTTCCTGGAATTCATCAACTCAAATGCCCTGGATCAGCTGGTAAACTCCCCTACCAGAGGTGAAAACATATCGGACCTGGTCATCACAAACATGGGTGACAGGTTTTCCACACCGGAGGTCAACCCGTCACTGGTTAGATCAGACCATAAACTAATTACTCTGGATGTCCACACCCCACCACCACCCCCAACTAAGGAAACCACAGTAAAAAGCTTTTCTAAAGCAAACTTCACCTTACTTAAGACAGAGGCAGTAAGTTTCACAGCACCCACGCTAAAGGATAACACTGCCCAAGATGCAGAAACCTTTATAGATGCACTCTATGAACACCTACAAGGATGCATGGATCATGCCATCCCTAGCAAAACCAAGACTCACCCCTCTAAGAGAGAGAAACCAGTCTGGTGGACCCATGCCATAAACAGGCTATACAATAAAAGAAGGAAACTAGTTCAGAAAAAAGCAAATCCCAAGAAGGAAAGACATTCCTGATCAGTATCAGTAAGAAACTAAGGACCCTCATAAAATCATCCAAGGCTAACTTCGAAAGAAAAATAGCCAAGGATTCAAAAGATAACCACAAAGCCTTCTTTAGCTATGTTAAGAATATAAGTGACAACTCACAGATATGCACTGAACTAGTGTAAAATAGCACAAAATATACTGAACCTACTGATATTGCTGACATCCTGGCAGATAGATTCAGTGCAAACTTCACTCCCATCTCACCCCCAAAGGGCCCACAACAATACTGGAAAAGTGTAGTGTCCCAGAAATCACAGACGCACAGGTGAAAATAGCCTTTTCAAAAGCCAAAAACAGCTTCAATGGGGCCAGATGGTGTCCCAGGCTGTGTCTTGCATGAACTACAGAACAAACTAATCCCCCACCTAAACACGCTGTTCATCCTCAGCCTCTCCACAGGCTACGTGCCCATAGAATGGTGCACAGCAATGGTTATTCCACTCCACAAAGGAGGGGCCACAACGGACCCTGGTAACTATCTGACTAGCCTGGTCTGCAGGGCTATGGAGCGCATCATCATGGTACTCAATAGCAAAGACATTGGGAACCTCCAAACACTTGACCCAACCCAATTCGGCTTTAAGGGCAGATCTTGCCTACTAAACCTGGTTGACTTCTTCGAGACAGTCACCAAGACCATAGACGAGGGAAAGGTTGTTCACACAGCCTACCTTGACCTCACCAAGGATTTCAACACCATTCCGCACTCAGGTATTATAGAAAAACTCACCAGCCTGAACATAAACTCCTAGGTCACGAGATGGGTTGCCAACTGGCTTACAGACAGAACTCACACGGTAAGAATAGCGGGCTTCAGGTCTGACTCTAAACCAGTCACAAGTGGTGTCCCGCAAGGGTCGGTCCTGGGACCCCTACTGTTTGGCATATACTTCTCAGAAGTACAGGCAAACACAGGAGGATTATGGTTAACCAAGTTCGCCAACTGACTGCAAACTGGGAGCCATAATTGACTCTCTGGCTGACATGGACAGCCTCCAAAAGGGCCTTACTGAGATGGACACCTGGTGTCAAAGTCATGGCCTCAAGCTAAATGCCAAAAAATGCATAGTCATCCCGTTTAGGAAAAACAAAACACCCACGAATTACAGCCCCCTTAATACAGAAGAGGTAATAAGAGATCTTTGGACCCAGATAGATAGTAATCTCTCCTTTGACAATCATAGTGCCAAAGTGATTAGGAAAGCCTTCTATGTGGCCCATCTAATTACTAAAGGGTTCGCATCTAGAAATAAAGAGGTTATAGCACCCCTCTACTCGTCACTCATCAGACCCATCATAGAGTACAATCCCCCATTTGGGATGTACCTCACAAGACACTTCCAACAGCTGGAGAGACCACAAAAGTACCTCAACAAGAGGATTACTGGCTCATGTCCTATGCAGCCCGACTGAAAAACTCTGGCTGTACTCAGTGGCATATCGATTACTCAGAGGTGATCTCTGCCTGACTTACAAAGCCATGTTCAACTCAGAATTGATGGACATGCTCCACCTAAAGAAATCCAAGTCACTGTGAGCCTAGTGAACTAAACCTCACCACAACAATAAATAGAACATGCTGGAGGGAGAGATTCCTGTCACAGAGACTTCCCATGCTTTGGAACAAAATTCCAAATTACATTAGGCAGAGCCCCTCACTAACACTCTTCAAGAGAAACCTTGACTAGTGGATGGGTAACAGAAAATACACCCCTGGGATCACTTCATTGGCTCTTCTTGACAGAGGATCAGTTAATTAATCAATGGGGAGGCAAAAGCCGACACACTCTGGCTAGGCTTATAAATGCCCTCGGGCATATAGCCTAGTACCTACCTATGAACAGATACTAAAGTAAAGTGTGACTTCATGATATTTAGTGACTGGTGAAATATGAAGTACTAATGAATCCTAATGAAAATTATTTGTATGTAGGATCTATATTCTGAAACACAAGAATGAATAATGCACCAAAGCACCAGTTGCAATTATATATGTACAATATTATTAAAAGAAAAATACAAAGGTCAGTAAAAGCATGTAGTGACAACTAACGGATATTTGAAGCAGTGACTACTGACTTGGCTCAGTACCTCAACAACAACTTAATACAAACTATTTGCTTGGGGTGCCACCACAACAGCTTAGTATAGTGATGAGACAATCAGTACTTTGCAGATACAACTGGACTTAGCCTCAGAATGCCTGCAGCAGACAGCAAAACATGAGTCTAAAAGTCAGCAAAAGCAACTACAATAAGTAATGGTTTCTTAAAGACACTGGCAGTAACTCTAAATTGGCTTGGATGCCACAGCTGCAGTTTACTTTGGATTTACAGATCACAGCAAAAATTAGACATAAGGAATGAAAGAGAAAATAAACAGTATACCTACAGGAAGATGGAACCCAGTCCCAAGTGATATGGCTATCTGCATGTGTTCTAAGTTGCACACAACTGCTCTTGTGCAACCACAACTGCACACTCAGAGTTATTTGCAGGAGTCTACAGGAATGTGTGGGTGTGTCCAGTTGGATACTGTTGTCCTGTTAGTACAGTGCCTAATAAGTAAGTGTCAGAGGTGACAGTACTTTATAGGATTATTTTTTTACAGACCCAGACAGTGCAAACACTGGGAACTATTATAAATAGTTCTCAACAGTGTGCAACCTTGCTGCAGAATATGAAGAATTTCCCAAATATAGTGGGGTTTGGTTCTAAGGTCAAGTCTGATTAGATATCCTCAGGTGTTGTCATGTAGTCATGGCCCAACAGAGTAGAATGACAATGTAAGCACACACCCTGTGTTTAACGAACAAACCAAAGCACACAGATCAATCAAACATAACACTGACCTTGCAACCAGTAGCAAATCTCACCCTGAACAATGGCAACATCCCCCTACTCTCACCAGAAGATAACTTTCTAAACTAGTTATAAATACCAAAAATCCAACACAATACAAAACAAGGAATAGAGAAGAATATCTAAATCAGCACTAGCACACACTAACTGGAATGCCAGAACAGAAATATGTACTTCCTAGCTGTAGTGAGGGGGTTAAGTATGATTAGGTATCTTCAGGTGTCCTTGTTTAGTCACAGCGCAGCAGAGAAAACTCTTCACCAACAGGTCTCTGGCTCTCCCTAAGTACAGGCACATCCAAAATTGAGATCCTGGTATTTCTCAAGCAAGTTCCTGGTATTCATTTGTCCTCTATGAGTACATCCACAGACAGGTTTCTGGTACACCACGGCTTCTGCTAATCAAGGTTTATGGCTGAGACTGCCTACCCATGGCCATACAGCTCCCTCATGTCACTGGGATGAATGAACACTAAAAGATCATCGAGCACAAGTAGCAGTTTAAGGGCCAAGGTCACTGCTCTGCATATCAAACAAATCAGCACATAATGCAGTGACAATGGACAAGGTCAGAAGAGGATGGAACTCTGGTACTCTTCAGTAACAGAAATCACTTGCATGTGAGCTGCACAGTAGGTTAAGATGCAGTTTACAACATGCATTATGTATGGCTACTGCGATATCTTGAAAAATATAGAGCAAGGAATACCCATTGTAAACATGTAAGGGGTAAACAAGTGACATTTTAGCAGCTAATCAGTCCTGCCACTGTGTGGCTGTACATGTCATTTCTACAACACTTGAAGTCACATATTATGAGCAGTCATGATTATATGTGATGCAGAATGGGTTTTAACATTTTTGAGATGGAACATACAGTAAGTGTGTTGCACTGCTGGTATGTGCTGTGTGAGTACTGTGATTCAGAAAGCATGTATATAGCATAAGTAATATGCAAATGAATATTACTAAATAGCTGTAGGAATGATAGTGTCATGCAGAAGGGCACACAGTAGACTGTGTGATCATAAGCATGGCATAAACACCAGGACTGTGTGGGTGGAAAATAATGACCTTCTAGTTGCAGGGACATAAATGTACTCTGTCAATGAGACTTCCAGCCCAGGCCTTAAAGGCAAACTGAAGTACACATATCATGACTGTGCATGACAAAGATGTCACTAGGTTATGATGATGTTGCAACATATCAGAAGCATAATACAGGTGTGAAAGACGGCAAAGCGAGGTGTGATGCAAAATGAGGAAGCACGCACACGTTATTCTTGCACAAAAATCAGCCACACTATACAGTATAGAGGTGCTAAGGGAAATACCAACATATATTTATTTTATTTATTGACATTTGTTAACTGGGCTGGTCTGACTGGGCAAAAGCCCTTTTTCAGTGGAGACCCCAAGGAGAAAAGCTCCAATGCAACATTAGATATACATTAATTAAAATTATTAAGATATGCACTTAGTATTGCTGAAGTGACACAAATATAAGTAAGGTACATGCCCACCACATATATAGCAGAGTAAGTCATCGAGGCACAGATTACACATCTCTGATAGTAGCCATATACAAGAATTGTGGTATCATCTTCATGAGTAGCACATAATTATTTTTAGCAAGAAACATTTATTGAATTATTACCCTCCTTGGTAATCATACATTTATATAAATGAAAACAAAGTATATTGAGATATTTTCAGTTGCAAACATTATACATCACGTATACTCTACTATACAGTTATTGTCAGTCAAACATTACATAACTCATTCAGTTCTTGCCTTCTCTTAAATCTCATTCCTCCTCCAAAACATTATTCTGCATTTATTGTTCCCACAATTCCCATTTTTTCTATTTAATTTGCTCCTACCCTTTTCTAAAGATCCCAGTTCCAGTTGTTTCATCTCTATTATTATATTCACTACTTCTAGTATGGTTGATTTATACTTTGATTTCCATTTCCTAGTATTTTTTTTCAGCCACCAGAATTAAACTCGGTAAAGCTTTACAAGGTCTAGGCAATTCCAATTCTGTATCACAACAGAAAAATGATTTCCTTAGTTACACCAATTTGCTCACCCAATATTTTTGACAGAGTAGTCTGCAGGGAATTTTTAAAGTCTGCCAACTCAATACAGTCCCAGGAAATATATTCCCAATTACCATTTCCTTCCTCATCACACCTCCATCATTTGCAATCTACTTGAAGAAAAATTCTTTAGAGTCGGCTTGGGGTTTGAAAATAGCTATGTAAATGCTGCCAAACAAAGATCCTAAATTTTCTACACGTTGTTGTATATTTGGGAGTTATGCATATATCCTCCCATTGTTTCTTTGAGAATTGCTTATCCACTCTATCTTCCCAACCCTTTCTAGCCTTCTGTGATTGATGGGTCTATATTAAATCATTGAAACATTGGATCATTGAACCCTCTTCATGTGAGCGGCTGCTCCCCCCACACCCACTGCTAATTATATATACCAACTCCAAGATCACATTGCAGTGGGGAAAGGGCGAATTTCCCAATATCTACAGTAATGTGACCTCAGTAAGAACAGTTCAACAAATGGCATGTTCAATAAAATGCCATTCAAAATGCCATTCGATCATCTGTTTCTTCGATGAAATAATAGGGACCCCTGATTAATTCTTATAGTTATCGTGCAATATTTTATATGACATACTAATTGTAACAGCAGCTTCTGCTCTAGATTATACTAAAAACTACTGCTGGTCTTTCATGTAGGATCCCCCTATTCCTTTCTCTTTGCTTATACTCTAATATCAATCCTTGATAGGGAAGGCAATCTCTAACCTGCAGTCCAAATGAATTATTAGCTTCTTCCCATTCTATTACCTTTCCCTCTCTAATTGTTTGCTCCCAATACCTTGTCTCCTTTGCCAATTTCCTCCAGTAAATTCCAGCCCACTCTTTCCTATTCTCTATTCCCATAATTGCAGGCATCCCTATTGGCAGTATCTCCTTTCTTCATTCCTCAGCTGACTTAGTTCTTAGAATACTTTCCTCTACTTCTGTATCATTATTGTTATTCTCCTTAAGAATATGCATCCAAAATGTCAGTCTCTCCTTATTTCTTGAACCCCCCCCCATTTCATTATCATCCCTTTCCACTTTGAATTATAGCTTTCTGCTTCTGCTCTATATATAGGAGCCTAAGCTGTGTAGCTTGGAAATACCCCATTCAAATCAAGTAATCCCAAGCCACCTTGCTCTATTGCAAGAATCAACTTTCCCCACTTGTCTCTTGCCCTCTTGTCTTCACAGATAAAATCCTTCAGCTCTTTATTAATTGCTATCTACAATTTCTCTTCTGATTGATAAAAATATGCTTGACCTGTGTATATAACTAAAGGGACTAAAACATGTTCACTGCTTGTATCTTCTTATCCATATCCTTAAAACAGAGCTTTCAATTTCTCAGTTTTTGTATTATCTTTTGTTTAGTCTCTTCCCACATATCTTAGCTGCCATAACATAATCCTTTTTAATCCACAATCCTAAGTACTTCAT
Organism: Protopterus annectens; assembly: GCF_019279795.1. NCBI lineage: Eukaryota > Metazoa > Chordata > Ceratodontiformes > Protopteridae > Protopterus > Protopterus annectens. The sequence continues at coordinate 610,787,721 of NC_056725.1, read as the reverse complement.
TTTATCATGTCCCGAAAAAAAGGGTATTGCTGAACCAATTTGTGTGTTGGTACATAGTTTACAGCTATTGCCTTTGTTTTATCATCATTAATTTTATATCCCAAATAGAATTGAAATTGTCTCAGTATGTTCCTCAACACTGAAATATCCTATTCTGGTTTTATCAGATACAAAACAGTATCATCTGCAAATAAAGCAAACTTGTCTTGATTACCATATCAGTTATAGCCTTGAATTTCTGAGTCCCTTATTTTCTTTACCAGTGGTTATAACCAAGTATAATGCAAACAACAAATGCGAAAGGACAGCCCTGCCTGGTACCCTGCTCAAGCAGAAATTATCAGAAAGGACCCCAGCCACTTCAGTTTTTGCCTCTAATCCCTCATTTATTCTCCCAATTAACCTTATTATTTTGTTAGGGAATGGAAATGCTTCCATTGCTCTACTCATAAAATCTCAGCTTAAGCTGTTGAATGCTTGGGTCCCTATTAAATTATCAAACGTTTCAAAGTTTGAATGTCATATGGTTGACACCATATGATTCAACCTTGAAAAGTTTGAAGGTGAAAGGCAATGGCTCTGTACGCGCAGAATGGGAAATTTCCCTTTTCTGCACTGAAGTGCGGTCTCAGAGTTAGTATATTTAAGTAGGGATATGTGAGGAGTGCAGGGGGGCTTGCCGCCCTGCTCAGAGCATTAAGGAATTCAAAGATTCAAGTTTCACTCATATGTTGTCGAACATATGAAGTTCGAAATTTTGAAGCTTCGAATATATAATATAGACCCGAATGCTTTGCATCAAGACACACTAACAACAGTGGTAATTTCTTACATTCTGCTTCCTTCTGGATCATCAGTGTTCTATTAATGTTGTCATATGTTTGTCTTCTCCTGCACAAAACCACATTGATCCATATCTATCAGTTTCAACAACACCTTTACCATTCTTTTAGCTGTTATAGACATACCTACTTTATAATCATGGTTTAAAATTGAAATGGGCCTATATAACGTTCTGCCTGATGGGTCTTTACCATATTTAGGTGATACAGTCACCACAGTTTTCTTCCAGGATGTTGGTGTTTTTCCTCCCTTTAAAATACTTTTAAACAAAAACTTCCAGCTCTTTATCATTTTCTTCCCTCCTTGTTTCCATACTTCCACAGGAATACCATCTTTTCTTGGAGATTTTCCTGCAAATTGGTTATACAACTACATGTCTTGAGAGTGCAGAGCACATGCCCTGAGTGTCCTGAGTGATACAACATGCTTGCATAGCTTTTTCTACTATGCTTGGTTTATGGTAGACTTCATGTGAGTATATGTATGGCCCAGTGTAGTCAACCTGTATCTGTGATAACCTTCCAACATATTATAGGTAGAGAAGCATCCTTTGGTAAACAGCGCATGTGTGGATCACAAACTCTTTGGGCTATTGTAGTATAGCATACAGTAGATGCAAGGGCATAGTCAGTGGTTTCAGATTGTTACAGCAAACTGCCAAATCACAGCCATGTATCCCCCACTTCCGTAGTATATATTTCCTGCAAATAACATTGAGCCATTATGTTAGGTGATGCTTTATCTTGGATTAATAACTGCCTTTTCTGGGACACCACCCTCTCAAAATCCTCAGTTTTTCCCACTTTTTTTTTAAATTACATTTTGATGAAACGTGGATTGCTCACAGTTTGTTAGAAACAGTCTTTCAATGTTCATTGTGTGCTGTATGCTTTATGAGGCAATGCGTACTATATTTAGCACACTCCAGGTCTCCAGAAGTGTCTCTGTATTTTCAAAAAAAAAAATAAAAATAAAAAAAAACACCACTTCCACCCACCTGAAAGTAATAGTCACCAAAATATTTGTAAGACTGGCAAAATCCAAAACAAAGACTTAATGTTTATAGGACATACAGTACAAAGTCAAATGTATTCAGATGTTACAGAGTTAAAAAAATGAAGTATTGCAGGGAATGAAGGCAGTTTTACAAAACGTTCTGACCACAAGCATAATAAAGAAGTCATGGATGAAAAACTAAGTTAAGCACTGCACTTAATCAAAATCTGAGTAAAATAATACACAGGCACAAAAACAGTGTGCCTTCAAGTTTAGCTGCAGGAGTGTTGGCTAAGGCAACAGATTAAGCTGTTTAAATCCACCCCTCTACTTTCATGGACAGTGTTGCTGTGGTGGATACTTTCACTGTCAAAAGTTGCTTTTGATTTCAGTAGAATATGGAGGTACATCCACTCATCTGATTCATAGGTTCATAGGTTTGTACTAGGCTATTAGCCATGGGGCCTATACATGCCTAGCCATAACAATTCCCTGGCTATTTCTTCCCACACTATTTACTTCCCTGGACCCCTGTCTAGCAGGGGGACTGACATGATCCCTGGGGTGAATTTCCTTTCTCCCATCCAATCCTCAAGGTTCCTTTTGAAGAGGGCCAAAGAGGTGCTCTGCTTGACATGTATGGGCAGTCTGTTCCAGAGTCTGGGGAGTCTCTGGGTCAGGAATCTATCCCTCCAGCATATTTTGTTTATTGTGATGAAAAGGTTTAGATCCCTGGAGCGTGTGGCTCTGAGGGATTGGGATTTCTTTAAGTGTAGCATGTCCAACAGCTCTAGGTTTGACATGGCCTTGCATGTTAAGCAGAGATTGCCTCTGAGTAGACGATATGTGATAGAGTATAGCTGGAGTTTTTTTTAAGGTGGTCAGCATAGGGCATCTGCTTTAGGCCTGTGATTCTTTTAGTGAGGTATTTCTGCGACCTTTCCAGTTGTTGCAGGTGTCTAGAGAGGTACATACCAAACATACCATACATACCAGGGGTGTTGTATTCTATAATGGGTCTAATGAGGGATGAGTACAGTGGGACAATGACCTCCTTTTTTCTGGATGAAAATAAAGGAATAGGTCCACCAGAAAGAGAGTCATCTCAAGAAGACAAGAAAAACAAACGGCAAATGCAGGAGATAAAGACAGATGAATCCACAAGGTAGTTCAGCAGACTGACATAATTTTGAGTGCACTGCAGTGGCCACACCTTTAGCAGTACCGTGAAACCTGTAAGTTTCTCCATCATATGTGGGTATGTTGCATGCTTAAGGGTTGGCATTTACTGCTTCTAGTTATTCTGTCTTCATTTCATTTACTTTTGTACTAATGTATAGTATGGTTACACTGTGGAAATTATTGTGCCTCATGCTGCTATGTACTGATTATTTGAACTCAATAATTTGTTTTAATTCTTTGTTTTTACTGATGTGATACACATCTGCACTGTAGAGCCCCCCTCCCCCCACCCCCACCGGCCACTGTTGAAGAACAGCCCTGTCAGACTATCAAAAAGAAAACAAAATAAATATATCTGCTGCACAAAACCAATGTTTGTTTCTCTGTAATTTATTTTATTTTTTTGCAAATAATGAATGTTTGTTTCACTGTTGCTTATATACATATATATATATATATATATATATATATATATATATATATATATATATATATATATATATATATATATATATATATATATATATATATATATACACACACACACAGAGAGAGACAGGTATATGTAGGTGTATTGAATTTAGTCAGAACACACAAATGTCAATGTTGAGCGGAAAACATCGACATTGCTAATGTTGACAAGCACACATGCACTAAGAACCAGCCCCTGTGCATGAACAGTAAAAGTAAAAATATATACGCAAACAAACAGACGCACACACATTTCATATATATATATATATATATATATATATATATATATATATATATATATATATAAAAATTATGTATGTATGTATAGTATTCACCTGGGTGAACCTGACAGTGGTCCATCATGAACAAATTCAAAATAAATAAATAAATGAATGATTATGCACTGAAATCTTTTATGCAGTCTAGTAGTTGCAAAGCAGGAATACACATGCATGGCATTGCACAGAAAGATGCCAAGCTAGGTCTTATTTCTATGTCCTATGTCATTTGATCTGCATGAAGTAGAAATTGTACCCCTCTCTGCCAAGTAAAGTGCTCCTTATTGAATTAATGAATGCCAAAGTAACATCAATGAGTTTATAGCCTAGCTTCAGCTGGCCATTTAAGCTCTCAGCATTTTTGGTGAAGTTGCTCATAGAGGGCCTGGAATGGGTCTTTGGACTTCTCTTTAGTAAGGGACTAAACTGTGATAATTTAGAGTTATCCATGCTGCTGGATGGTGTATAGCTGGTGGACTACACAATCCATCATTCATTACATAGTACACCACTATTGTTGCTAGCTACACCACTATTGTTGCTAGCTGTTGTATTTTGCCATCAGCAGTAGAATATGTTTATGATTATTTGAGAGATGCAATCTTCTGAACGGAATAGTAGCTATCAGGATCTACAGTTGTCATAAATGTCGATGCCATCATCTGTCATAAATTCTTATGGCACTTGTCCTGTATGAATGTTACAGTTGTTATTTGGTAGTGTGTTCTTCGTCACTACAATGCATTCTTTCACAAAAGCTGTTAAAGATTGCAAGGGGAAGATCAAACAACTCCTTTCAGTTCTCCTTATCTTAGGAGGAATATGCAGCTTTGTTTCTGCCCCCAGGCAGAGTCAAAGGCCTCTAGCACAAGTGGGTAAAAGTTTTTTTTTGTTTTGTTTTGTTTTTTTGAGGAAACAGTGCTGATAGGTCATTTGCAGCTGATAGCACATGTGTAGATGTACATGTACTTGAACTACTGTGATGTCAGTGAAGACAATATATGGCTGGGGGTAGGTTAAAAATGAAAAGTCTTCCCTATTGTAAGGATATTGCCATGCCATGATGGCCTTGTCTCTGTTACAGCTTCAGAAACAGGAAAAAAACATTGAGGTTCAACTAAAGGCAGATGGCAGGACACAGGGAAAACGTAAATAAATAAAAAAGCACTCAAGTATTATTTATGAATGCAGGTAACACTATATTAAGGAAAGTGTGTTGTAAGTGGTGGAGAAGAAGTAATGGACTGCATATCTGCATGGTACTGTATAACATGACAATTTTATTTTTTCTGGTATAATTTTACTAATAAATTATATTTGAAATATGTAGGATGAAGTTTAGTTGGAGACATTTCTTTGTAAATGTTATCAAATGAGACAATATGGAGCAGTGTGGAAAAAAGAAAACCAGGCAACGTATTTAAAGGAGCAATCAACACTTTAGAGCAAGGAACAAAAAAGGATGACTCATAACATTGTATAGGGTTATATCTGGTGAGTACAATTAAGTCGATTCATTCTATGAAAGCTGTGCGATGGTTCAAGAGAAAGAATGCAGAGTACTCTGGTAATTTCTGAAAAACATGTAAATAAAGGAAAAAGTTGTTCTATTTGGCACAGGCATAAAAACCCGAAGCATAAAGAATTTGTATATGTACTTGTAAATGATGACATATGCTAATCTCAATGTGGTGCCAGGGCTGATGCCAGGATAAAGAAAACTAATTTAAAGATGTTGTGTATTATTTTTCTTCTGTCTTTTATCTCCTGCTGTTAACACATTTGGTCTGTAAAATATTCATAGGTTCATAGTTGTTTACTAGGCTAACAACCAAAAGGGTCTTTTTAAGCCTAGCCATGCATCCCAAATCTCTGACAAGTTCTGATGCCCTTGATAAGTATAGGCAGGGGCTTGGCAGATGAAACATTTACAAGCTAGGGCCTTTAAGAAGCTAGGGCCTGGAAAATGAACTATTTACAGGTTGCCTGTGTCCATTAGAGACATGGGTGCCAAACCAGAGATGAACTGCCAGTTCCCCATCCAGTCGTCCAGGTTGCACTTGAATTGGGTTAGGGAGGAACTCTGCTTCACATGGATGAGGAGCCTGTTTCAGAGATAGGGTAATCTCTGAGATACATACCTGTCTCTCCAGCAGGTCCTATTTATATCACAGGCAAGGTTTTTAAGTCTTTAGGATGGCTACGTTTGGTGTTGTTTATTTTGTGGATGTGCAGGAGGTCCATCAGAGTGATGTCTGACAATGTCCTGTATGCCAGGCGTAGATCTCCTCTCAAAAGCTTGTAGGAGACAGAATACTGGGATAGGGCCTTGAGGCCATCTGCATAGGGCATATTACTTATGCCCTGTATTCTTTTATTGAGGAACCACTGTGGACATTCCAGTTGTTGGATATGCCTGGTTAGATACATGCCAAAGGGGGAATTATACTCAATGATAAGTCTGATGAATGCCAAATACACTGGAAGTGTGAGTAACCTTGTGACCTTTTCTATAGCTAATGTTAAAAGTGATGAAAGGAAATACATACATTTGCTGTTTAAACATAAACTATAATCTCTTGCATCTCTTGTGCTAGTTGGTCATGAAATGTAACTGCAGTCTACATCAAACAAGTACGACTGTGGAATGGAAGCAGACATTAAAATGCAGAGAGTTGAGAGATTCATGTCAGATCCTGTGTGCTGGCAATTTGTATTGGTCTGGGCTGATGTAAGTAAACCCTTATCCTTTACAATTGAAATACATGATTTAGTTGCTTTTACTGTGGGAAAACAGTGTACTAAAATAAGGTTCACTATTATTTGTGCTAACGGCACATATGCTGCCAAAAATCAGAATGTCGTGCACAAAATGAACAGTGTATGGGATAGTCGAAGACACTTATGTGAATGCAGTAGTGCATTCGTATAAGTGTGTTCGACTATATGTATGGAGATCGTGGTACAGTGGGGAGTGGAAATTTATCCATATCCCTACTGTAGTGTGATCTTATAGTTGGAATATATTAGTAGCAGAGGGTGTGGGGGGCAGAGCCCCCCACAGGGGAGTGCAGGTGGGCTTGCCCCCTGCAAAAACGTGATTTGTCATATAGGAGTTTGATTCACATCAGCTCCTATATGGCTATCACATGATGTTTTTGGTGACAGTGTCGACTCAAATATGTTGATAATTTGGGTCGACATTGTGTAGGAGTGGTGAGTTGGATTTCGGTGTTTATTTTCATTATTGCAGATGGCAAATGTTTTGCCTTTTGCCACAATGATAGCAAACCCTAAAATAAGTTGATGCAATATGTTTCTGTACAGGGAAATGACATAATGGTTTTTGGGGAACATGACTGTGGAAATGGGATGTATAAATATTAGAGGCTGCTGTTTGTTTTGTCTTGTCTTTGCTTGGAAGCTATTGATGTGACCACTTGTTTGATTTCAGCCTTTTGTTGTCTAGGAACTTAGAAAGCTAAGGGTTCAGTGCTCTTTAAGCTATAGGGAGTTAGAGTTATTTATCTAGTCAAGGTTAGGGGGGTTTCTTTATATATTCATTTAAATGTTATTTTGATATTACTTATGCACTTTCTTATTCCTAAACATATTTAATATGTGACTGCCTTCTTTGCCTTATTGTCTAAGTAAAGTTTATTTATTCACTTTTAAGCTTTTGTTTATATTGTTTTACAGTGTTTGTATTATTGCTATTTTTTATCTCTCCACCCAACTACATGATTTTGGCCTACTGCTAGGTAAAATATTAAGGTGTATGAATTCATATTTGGCTAAATCAAAAGCAGCAAGTAGCTGGAGGTCCTTGGCCATTCCAGCATGGTGGCAGTACTACCATGCCAGAAAGAAACCTGTGCAGAATTTGAAAATTCTGCCAGCCTACAATTGGAATTGTGTGTATGTGTAGGAGTGAAAATAATAATCTGAATGAAAAGTAGTTACTGTGGGTAAGGGGCACTGGAGCACTGTGATTCATAGAGAGAGTGGTGAGAAAGGGGCCTGGGGGTCAGGGCCAAGGACTCATTCCTGTAGGTGGCCTATATGCAGTTTAATCTGGATGTTGAAAGCCCATACCCAGCACAACAATACATATTCCCTTTATGCTCTTGGGTCAAGTTGTATTTTGTGAATTAGTTAACTATTTTTTTTTTAAATAAACAACTTTATTAAACTATAATGAATGACAGGGAATCTTACATTTATAAAAAAGTAAAACAAACAACATTGACACCACTTTAGTTGCAAACATTATATATCACAGACACCATTGAAACAACTGTAGTTGCAAACATTATACATCACTTATAATCAGCCAAGTCGTTGTCACTTAAGCATTATATGGCTCATTCAAATCCTGGCTCTTAAACCTTGTTCCTTCTCTGCAATTCTCATTTTTTCTTTGTAGTTTGTTCCGTCCCTTTTTCTAAAGATCACAATTCCAGTTGTTTTATCTCTGTTACTATAGTCACTGCTTCCAGTAAAGTTGGTCTTGACTTTGATTTCCATTTTCTAGTAATTGCTTTTTTGGCAACCACCATAATTAGACTCAGCAAGGCTTTACAACGTCTAGGAAATTCTGATTCTGTATCATAGCTCAAAAAAATCATCTCCACAGTCAGTCCAATCTGCTTACCCAGCACCTTCGACAGAGTGGTTCACAGGGAATCCCTAAAGTCTACCAGCTCATTGCACTCCCAAAAATATGTTCTCAGTCACCTCTTTCTTGCCCATTACACCTCTAACATTTGCTATCCACCTAAGGAAATATTATTTGGAGTCTACTTGGGTTGTAAAAATACCTATGTAAACACTTCCTAGCAAAGATCCTAAATCTTCTAGACGTTGTTGCTTATTCGGGAGATATACATATATCCCTCCATTGTCTCTTTGTGAATTGCTTATCCAATCTCTCTTCCCTATCCTTTCTAAGCTCCTTTGATTGATTCTTATAATTATCATACAATATTGTATATGATTTACTAAGTATTCCTTTTTTAACAGCAGCTTCTGTTCTAGATTCTATTAAAAACTCTACCACTGCTGGTCTTTCATTTAGGACCCCCCCTCATTTCTTTCTCTTTGCCTATACTCTGATATCAGTCCTTGAAAGGGAAGGAAATCTGTAACCTGCAGTCCAAATAAATTCTTGGCCTCTTCCCATTCTGTTACCTTTCCTTTTCTAGTTATTTGCTCACAATACCTTGGTTCCTTTGTCAGCTTTCTTCATTAAATTCCAGCCCCCTATTGCATATTATCTGTATCCTTAACCACAGTCATCCCTATCGGCAGAATCTCTTTTCTCCATTCTTGTGCAGGTTTAGTTCTTAGAATACTCCCTGCTATTTTATGAATATAATACTCTGTATGATTTTTGTTGTTCTCCTTAAGAGTCTGCATCCAAAATCCCAATCTCTCCTTATTTCTTGAGTTTCCTTCCATATCATCATCATTCCTTTCCACTTTGAATTATAGTTTTCTGCTTGTGCTATGTATAAGAGCCTTAACTCTGTTGCTCTAAAATACATCCTCAAATTGGGTAATTCTAGTCTGCATTGTTCTATTGGAAGAATCAGCTTATCCCATTTGACCCTTGCTGTCTTCCCTTCCCAGATAAAATCATTGAACTCTTTTTTAATTGCTATCCACAGCTTCTCCTTTGGTTGAAAAAATATGCCTGACCTGTGTATAAGACTAAAGGGACTAAAACATTTTAATCGCTTGTATCTTAGTATCCATATCCAAATAACAAAGCTTCCAGTTTCTCAGTTTTTATATCATCTTCTTTTTAGTCTCTTCTCATATATCCTTAGCTGCCACAACAGAGTCATTTCTAATCCATACTCCTAAATACTTCATTTTATCATGTCCCCATAAACATGGATATTGTTGGACCAATTCTTGTGTAGATACATAATTTACTGCTATTGCCTTTGTTTTAGCTTCATTCATTTTGTATCCTGAGAAGATATGAAACTGTCTTAAAATATTCCACAACTCTGTAATGTCGCTTTCTGGTTTTGTCATGTATAAAATAATATCATCTGCAAATATAGCCAGCTTTTCCTGACTACCATACCAATTATATCCTTGAATTTCTGAGTAATAATGCAAACAACAAAGGGGAAAGTGGACAACCCTCTACTCAAGCAGAAGTTAAGAAGCAGAAGAGGACCCCACCCACTTTAATTTTCACCTCTGATCCCTCATATATACTCCTAATCAACATTATAGTTGTATCAAGGAAAGCAAATGCTTCCATTGCCCTGCTCATGAAGTCTCAGTCTACTTTGTCAAATGCTTTCTCTGCATTAAGACCCAACAATAACAGTGGTATTTTCTAGCATTGTGCTTCCCTCTGGATCATCAGTGTTCTGTTAATATTGTCAAATGTTTGCCTCCCCTCCACAAAACCACACTGATCCATATCTATCAATTTTGGTATCACTTTTGCCATTCTTTTAGCTATTATAGTCATAAACAGTTTAGAATCATGGTTTAGTATTAAAATGAGCCTGTATGAAGCTGGATCCCGTGGATCTTTACTCTCTTTAAGTATTACTGTTACCACCACCTTCTTTCAGGTTGCTGGTACTTCTCCTCCTCTTAAAATACTGTTAAATAAAGCCTTTCGGATCTTTATCAATTTCCCCCCTCCTAGCTTCCAAACTTCCACAGGAATCCCATCTATTCCTGGGGACGTTCCTGTAGATTGGTTATACATTTATGTCATCTCTTCCAATCCTAATTGTTAGTAATTGAGCCTCATCTGCCAGTGACCTTGGCATATTTAATTCTTCCATAAACATATCCATTTGTATATTTTCTTGATTTCCATATTTCTCTGCTTTATATAAACTTTCATAACATTTTCAAAATATTTCTAATACTTCTACAGGATCTCTTGCTATCTTCCTTGTTATAGGCTTCCTAAGCTTGGTGACAGCCCTTTCCACTTTCTGTTGCCTGAGTTGTTCTGTTAAAAAATATTTGTGCTCTAGAATTATTAAAAAAAAGTTGCTTAACATCAATGTTTCTAAACTTGTGCATATTATCGTGGTAATGTCTTATTTTCTGTTTAGCATTCTGCAATTCCTCCTTTTCTTGTTCTGAGAGATTCACCCTATTTTGTAATACTTTAACATTTCTCAGTCCCTCTTAATAATTCTTGTTACTTTTTAGCCATAGCTCCCTTTCCTTTATTTCCATCCTATTTTTAAACTCCACTTTAATTTTATCCCACTCCCCAGCTATGCGTTCAGTAGAAATTTCTATCTTCTCTATTAGCTCCTGAATTAATTCCAAAACCCATTCCTTAAGTTCCTCTCTTTTCAGCTGATAGGTGGGAAAGTGCCAGTGTCTCAATTTTATTTAATTACTTTGCATTTTTCTTTTGGTTATTATTGGTGCATGGTCTGAAATAGTTATTGGGTGCATTTCAAGACTTTCAGTTAAATGCACATGTCCCTGTGAAATATAAATTCTATGTAGCCAAGTCCAGTTTTTGTATCTTGGAGAATAATATTTAAATTCACTCTGAACTCCTAGTACTGAATTCACATCTTCCATGCCAAACATTTTCATAAAATTCTTCAAAAATCTACCCTCCTTTGTTATATTTTTCCTTCCAGGCCCCCAGACACATCTTCATTCTTGCAAACCAAATTCCAGTCTCCACCTATAAGTAATATTCCTTGCCGAAAGCTGATTATTTCTCCCAGAATTTTCTTAAGCTCCATTATAGCAGTTTTTGGTGCAATGCAAGTGCATGCCAGTGTAATCCTCCTCCCTTGCCATTAGCCCCTTAGTACTATACAGCTTCCATTATTATCTTTGTTTTCCTCTTCTATCACTATTGGAACTCCTCTTGCAGTTAATATAAGGCCTCCTCTTTTCCTTTGCCCCAGATATTCAACTGAATAACCATCCTGGAAATCTTTCTTTATCAAATTCATATGTTCAGTTCTTTCCATGTGTGGCTCCTGTAGCATAGCTATTTGCACTCTACATTTTTTAATATAGTTCACTAGTCTTTTTTTTATAAATAACTAGGTCTTGTCTTGCTTCAGGTTAGCGCTAGGGTCTGCAATAAAGAAATAATCCAATGAAAAACACAACGAAACCCCAGTGTGAGCAGGTGCTGATTCTCTTAAAAGTACAGTCCAACAAAACACTAAAGATAAAAGTTGATGTAGGTAAAATCGCTGTTTATTCCAAAAATAAAAAGTCAGATAAGCGCTTTCGCATTACTGCTTCATCAGATCTAAGACAATTCAACAGGGTGTACATCACATTAAATACTGTGAAGATCAATCAGTAATTAAACAATCTGTGAAAAACTCATAAACATTTCAAAGGGAAATGCTCTTTGAACATGGAATATATGTAAAAAATACTCTTACAGTGAGTATACTTATCAAACATAAAAACAAAAGCAAACATTAAACTAAAACACTGTTAAGAACCAATGTTTCTATGTTAAAAATATGTGAATATATGCTGATAAAAAATGGAATTGCCATATATAAGACCTAATGCTTAAAATATGCATAGGATAAATAGAAAAGAAGGATAAAAACATATGCGAGATACTGTCTGCTGCTCTCATAAATCAAGGGACAAATGTCTGTGGACTAATCACTGAGGGGCTAAATATATGGTGCAAGTGAAAAGAATAGTAAAACAGTATCAAAGGGAAATAACTAGTTACCCTGTGTTATCTATTTATTTGACATTTCTCCTTTGCCTCAATTTAGGTCTAATTGAGGCTCTCTCATTTAATCCAGAGCCTTTGTCAGCTTTCAATGTTATTATCCATTCTGTTTCTTTCCCTTCAGTATTTGTTTTAATGTCACCCCCTCTGGGATTGGGATATATCACTTCCAATACTTTAAAAGAAAATTTATGTTGCGCGTTTGTCATACTAATGTGCTTGGCCAAGGCATTATGTACAGTACCCTTTTTCATATGATAAATATGTTCCCTCATTCGGTCTCTAAGGGGACGGTTGGTTTTACCAACATAGAATGAGGTGCAAAGTTGACATTTTGCTAGATAGACAACATGTGATGTCATACAGTCAGCTGTAACAGGAGTGTGATAATATTTTCGCATGTCTGGATGAAGGAAACCAGGTGTACTGTCTATGTAACAACAGAAATTGCAATGCCCACATGGTTTCGTACAACCATCTCTCATATTGATGTGACTATTTGTGGTGTAACAGAGCTTCCTTTTCAAATTATTTTTATTCCTGTATAAAAATCTTGGTTGGTCTCCAACTATTGTTTTAATGTCATCATCAACATGTAATATTTCCCAGTGTTTACCAATTATTTCTCTAAGTTCAAGGTGATCAGACGAGAAATAAGTGGTAAACTTGAGGCCTTGTGTACCCCTGGTGTTGACATCTAAATGAGATATTAATTCATGTGGTCCAAAATATGGTAGTCCTTTGGTGGATCTTAATTCTAATGCATCACTGAGATGTCTATTAACCTCTATGTTGCTATAGCCTCTAGAGGAGAGTCTGTTTCTTAAATCATTCAATTCAGTTTCAAACCCAAAGTCTAGGGGATTGAGCCTGGAGGCTCTGATGGCTTGGCCTCTCATGATGTTCTTAAAGACATGGGGAGGGTGCATGCTCGATCTAAGTAAAAGATTATTGCTATAGCAGCTTTTCCGATAGACACCTGTATTAATAATGTTATTATCAAGCCTCTCTATGTACATATCAAGGAATTCTATTCTATATTGTGAATGTTTCATGGTAAATTTAAGACAGGTAGTAAGATCATTCATGATTGTAAACATTAATTCAAGTTGTTCTAAGGTACCTCTCCACAAAACAAATAAATCATCGACAAAACATCGATAAAAAATCACATGCTGTTCAAATAATTCTTCTTTGAACAGGATATGTTCTTCCCAGTAAGCTAAATACATGTTGGCGTAGCTGTTGGCACATGGTGTGCCCATAGCTACGCCATCCTTTTCTCTATAAGTGCAATCATCAAACTTAAATAAGTTATGTTCCAAGACTAACTCAAGGAAACAAGTTATTAAGTCAATATTCATAGGCGTGTAATTGCTATGTTCCTTCAGATAATCAGTGACATATGATAACCCTAAGTTATTTGGTATGACTGTAAATAAAGATTGAATGTCAAATGTGACAAAAAGTATTCCATTGTGACAATCCTATCCTTAATACAGTCATATAAATCAAGTCAAAATTGTTTGGAATCTTTTAATACGATTCTGTTAAGATTTAACACATGTCTAACGTGCTTTTCGACATAGACAGACAAGTGCTCAGTCACCCAACCTCGACCTGATACTATCGGTCTCATAAGTGGATTGGCTGAGTCTTTTTTTTATATTTATCTGTAAGACCATTCAGATTGAAAGATATTATTTTTATATAGTTATTAGTCCCACGTTTATATCACATTATCGAAAGATGAAAATAGCGAACGCTATTTCATCGGCCCCAAAATATCTAAACATGAAAATATCGAACATTCAGAACAGCAAATTTTTTCCCATGGAAAAAATTTGCTGCTCCGAAACACATACGCACATCACAAGCACATCAAACAAACATCAACCGCACACATACACTTAAATTCCTACATCTAACGCTACACTAAACTAAACATACACTACTATCTACCCATTTACCTTAACCCAAGCCCTAACCCTAACTCACTTAAACTGCCCCTAACCCTAAAGTCTGTCACTATCACACACATGCCTAACCCGCGCCCTAACCCTAACTCACTTAACCCACCCCTAACCCTAACATACAAACAATTGCACACTTACCTGAACCCAGCCTGTAACTTTCCATTACAGCGCTAAGAATAGCGAAGCCACAGAAATGGACAAACAAATTCTTTCCCGAGGAAAGAATTTGCTGTTCTGCAGCTTTGCTATTCTTAGCGTTCGCTGAATAGTGTTTGATATCAGAACATTCGAAGTTTTAATACTTCAATGTTCTGATATAGACCCATTATTCCCACCTTTTATGTATAACTGCTTTTTTGTTAAATGTCTAGTTCCATCTTGTGTTACATGCATATACTGTTTGATAGGTTGGTCTTTTATACAGTTGTTTCCTGTCATATCCATTTGTGCCTATACCATATCTTACATACTTTTTGTTTTTTTGAAAGCCCTCAAATAGAACAAACAACCCCCAATACCTATTAACTTGATAATAACACACAAAACTATGTACATCTTCAAATATTGACAATTTTATTTCCTAATAAGAACAGAAGTTTTAAGTTGATAGCCATACAGACAAGCTAGAGTTTACCAAAAAGAAAGATTAGTCATGCTAAGATGCATGGTACAGCCTGTGCTATTAGTAAGTGCTGTTTGATTTGGTCTATCTTTATAGCTCTACCAGCTGAGAAGACACTTGAATGTTTTTAGTAAACACTTTACCCAAGCCATTTCTCTTTATCAAATTGTCTTCTAGTGACATGCAAACCACACACAAAACTGCTAAGGGTACCTTGTTTACCAGAAAAAAAAAAACTTATAGTATTCAATATTCTTTTTCATTTACATGCTTCATAATAAACTTGATACTGGATAACACCTAGGGTCTTAACCCAGTCATTCCCCCAGGCAAGCATAGGAAAAAGCACACAGATTTTTTTCATACTCTCTTAACCAGACCTTTTCTCTCTCTCCTCCTTTTTTACAATGCAGTGCCTACATTTCTTAAAACTAAACAAAGAAAAAGAGAGAACAAAGGAGAAAAAGACAACAAACAAAAAAAAAAAAACCCAGCAAAAGCAGCTGTTTGTAGTAGTATCCCCATTGCATTAAAAAAAAACTGAGAAACTTTGCTTTAGGTCTAATTGGTTTTGTCTTATCTTTAAAGTCCCCCCAGCTGGGAAAAACCCTGACTACTTTCAGAAAACATTATGTCCTAGCCAATTTCTCTTTTCTTTTTTTTTCTTTTCCCACAGCCAATCCCTTTTCACCAGTCTCTCTCCAGTTTCTGTTTATCAGATCATCTCCATGGAGACATGAGAACCAGCCAGCCAGTTTCTCTTTATCAGATTGTTTCCATGGAAACATGAAAACCAGCTGCAGAATTGTTACTAAGTATACATGCATTTGCTAGAAAAAAACTCATAATATTCAATATTCTTTTTCATTTACTTGCTCTTGTAAGGTCCTTAATACAGTCATTTCTCCATGAAAGAACAAAAAAAGGACATTTATTTTAACTTTGTCATGCCTTTTTAACCAGGCTTTTTTTATATTGCATTAATTATATTCCCCAAAACTGCACAAGAAGAAAGAGAGAAGAGGGGAGAAAAAGAAAAACCATAGCACCTGTTTACAATTCCCATTGCACTTAAAAATGGCATGCAAAAACATACACCACAAATACAGTACTATTAAGAAAAGAAAATGTTTTCTTTATTTACAATTAGCTTTCTCCCCACTCTCTCTTTTCCAAACATTAATGACATAAAGTAGGGCATATAATTTAGAGTCCCCCATAAATCCAAGAAATTTTGAAAAAGTTCAATATTTCCAGATTTTCTTATTCTGTCATATTTCAAAAAGATAATTATTTCATTGTAATCTCACATTGAGTTACTGGTTTTATTACTGTTCTTCTCCATTGCTCTAATCCTGTCTGCTTCATTTCCAATGTACTCTCAATTCTTCTGGTCAACTCTCATGTTCCCTTCCTTCTCTCCAACATTTTCCATTGAAATACTGGAAAATGTTTCACAGGTACAGTGTCTCTGTGGTCTTTCTTTCTTTTTTTTTTTTTTTCAAAAATTCCTTTATTGCAGTTTTATAGGGTTACAACATATGAGACATCTGACAACAAAAAAACACATAAAACATACAACAAACCATAACAACCTATATACAATATATACAAAGAAGTCACTTCAAGAATCCAATTTATTTTGTACTAACCACTTATTCTGCAGTGATAAGAAGAAACAAAACAGTAGCCATTTACTATTTAGGGGGATATTACACATACGAGGGAAAGATAAATTAAAACATTTACATAGGATACATCTATTTTTGAACAGCTTATCAACATAAAGATTTATAAAATGACAATGATAATAAGGTTCTAAATATATCCTTATTTACTTTCTTACATATATTGAATATTTCACTTAGAAGAAAACTGTATGGAATGGCAAAAACAACTACATTAACATTACTTAGAAAATTTAACTTTTTTAGAAAGCAGGTCCTTATATCAGTACTCTGAATGGGCACAAACACCCTCAAGATTTTTAGCCAGGCTAATAAATATTAAGAGTGGCCCACCAAGAATCAAAGAATTACATTATGAAGGACGCATAATTCAGGAAAACCAAGACATTTTAAATGTATTTGAGAACATATATAAAAGGCTGTACAACATGAACTATACCACCTTCAAATGAAAAATTTAAAGAGTTCATTCAAAACCTAAAATTGCCACAAGTTACACAAGAATAACAAAAACTTTTAGGGGCAACACTTCACCTAACAGAGATAAAAGAAGCAATAAAAAATCTCAAGCCAGGTAAATCTCCAGGACCTGATGGCTTCACCTCTGAATTTTATAAAATATTCTCAGAACCTGTTTCTAAAATTCTACTTAAAGTATGTAATTATATAATACAATATGGGATAACAGACATATATATATATATATATATATATATATATATATATATATATATATATATAAAATATCTCTAAGACCATCCTTCTACTTAAACTGAATTCAGACCTGACGTACCCGACTATAGACCAATAGCCCTCATAAACACTGACTTTAAAATCTTTGCCAAAATCTTAGCCAACAGGTTGAAAAGTATACTCCCCTCTATTATATCTCATAATCAGCTGGGTTTATGGTAAATAGGCAAACAAGTGATAACACTCTGTTACTAGACACAGCTATCAGACTACTTAAAACAGATAAACATCCCAAATATGTTATTGCCACAGATGCTAGCAAAGTTTCGAAAGAGTAAATTTACATTTTTAGTTTTGAAAGAGTAAATTTACACTTTTTATTTAATGTGATGCTTTTATTTGGATTTCCTCAAGAATTTATTAATAAAGTCAAGGTCTTATATCAGATGGCCTCTACTTCCATTCAGATTAACAATAATAGAACAAAACCTATCCCCATTTCAAATGGCACAAAACAAGGGTGTCCACTTTCTCCCTACCTCTTTAATTTATATCTCAAACCCCTACTTTTTATATCACAAAAATCTTTTCTACACATTCCATGAGTATTAAATACTAAAATGATATATTCTGTGGTCTTTCGTACCAGAAGAACAACATGCAGAATCTCCTTCTGTTTCACATCTTACTTTTTGTTGGACAAATGTTTGTATTTTCTCCTTAGCATGTACTTCATCAAAAATGATTTTGTTCCTCCAGGGAAGAATGCCTTAAAGACAGCTGAATACAGCAGTTTGAATCTCGCACCCGTGTCTCAACATTCCCTGAATAGTGGAATTAATTTACTCCTTTTCTGCCTGGTGTACAGTGAGTAATCATTCTCTGCAAACATTCTGATGTCTCCCAGTTTTAGTATTTTGTCCTTCTGCCACAGTTTTGTCAGAATCAACTCCTGCTGGTAGGATTGCATCTTTACTGTTAAAGGTCTAGATTGATTTCTTATAGGTTTGGAGCATACACATGATGTACCCTTTCAACTAGCAACTCCTGCTGTGGAATACCATTCCAGCTGCTTATTTGTACTTTCATAAAATTAATGCAGTCTGTTCCTTCCAGCTTCTCTGGTATAGTTGAAAATCTAAGGTTTTCCGTACATACTCTGTCTTCTAATTCTATTATTGTTTGAAACATCTCTTTCTGGGCAGTCTCATATTCAGCCAGCTTTTTCTTCATTTCATCCTCTGATTTTTGCAGCTTTAACATCTCATCTGAATATCTATTTAAAGCTTTTTTTCTATTTTTTCCTGCCTTTTGTTGTTTGTGTTGATATAATGTATCAGTGTTTTGTTTAGTTTAACCAGGTCTGCATGCAGTTGTCTTCTGTAGTTTTTTGGAAATCATGTCTGAAGGTTGCATTGCTTTTTGCTGAACAGATGCAGAACCTTCCCCAGCTGGTATTTCTTTGTCATGTTTTGTAGCTGCTTTTTCCAGGTCTTCTGTATTTCTTTAGTCCTGGCATCCAGGCAGTGCAATTACTAGCCAGTTACTAAAATTTACCAATAAACACAAGTCTACTGGCCTTCTCTGCTGAGTTACTATTTTCATACTGGGAGAGCTAGAAACAAGCTGTTACTCAGTGTGCAGCCATCTTGGAAGCCCCTATTGACTAAGACTTGTGTACATTTTCTTTTACTGTATCCTGCTGGATACTAGTGATGTGGCTTGACAGACCATTCATCTTGTGCCAGGTAGGACTTTTTCTTCTCATTAGTGCCAGTGTTGTCATAAATCCTTGACATTTCCAGTGGCATTGATGGAATTCAAACTCCATCCACCTGGTCACCACACAGACTGCCAAGCATAGAACATAACACAGGCCTTGTCTCTAAGCAAGCTGAAGGAAAGGGTATGAAAAGGGAAATTATTAAACTTATCAGAAGTAGGATATAATGATACTGTCATTTAGATAAGATCAGGAGTTACCCATTACTCTACATCTGTCAGCTGAAAGAAACGTGAACATGTATTAGATATAACTCTCTTTGGTTTGCAGTGTAACAGAGTAAAGGTTTGTAAGACATGTGAAAATCAGATATATGGGATAATGGATGATAATGTCAGAGAAGTCAGAAAAGAGTAGATGATAATGTTAGAGAAGTTAGATATTCACATATTTTGCATGAGATCTGGCTGTTTTATCATACTCCTGCTGAATTATGTGCTTTATTGTAACTTTTGATGAGAAGAGATCTTGTGAGTCTTCAAGTGGATTGCTGTCTTCCCTGGTTACTCTGGTAACAAAGATAAAAACTGAGGTAGATGTACACGTAAAAAATATTTATTCAGTGTGAAACAAAAAGGCTATAATACTGTGGAGAATTAAGTATTTTTAATAAACTAGAATATGTGCTTTTGTCTTATAAACAAATTCCACATACTTCATCACATTCAACAAACAGTAAAGTCACAACACTTAAATAAGTCAGTCATAAAATCACTTGATCATAAAAAATAACACTCAAGTAACACTCACTTTTTAAGATGGCTGTACTGTGATAAACAGCTTAACTTCAGCTCTTCCAAAGTGAAAAAAAAAACAAAAACTGAAACACAAGGACCAGGAACTGTCACTTTTAATAAATTCAGTTACTAACTAGTAAGTACACTGCCTGAATGCCAGCAAAGAAGAAACTAAAGAGACCCTGAAGGAAAATCAACTAGAAAATGTGAAGAGAAAACACTGACTGTGAAGAATCCTGCAGCTGTTCAGCAAAAAGTAGTTCATGCTCCAGCTTTGGTGCAAGACACGAATTCCAGTAATCTAAAGGAAAATATAAACCATGTGTGTTCAGAGCTGATTAAAATAAACAAAACACTGAGTGAGTATATCAACTGAAATAAGGGCTGGAAAACATGGAAGAAACTTAAAACATATAACCAATGTAAATATAAGGTTGTGAGTAACAAGTTAAGATGGATAAGATCAGCAAGGAATAATTAAGAGAAAAGGTTGGCAAGTAATGTTATGTTGAATAAAAAGGCATTTTTATCGCCATTTGAATCAATATAAAAGGGGTGAACATACTGTTGAGTCAATCCTAGTAGATGGTGTGATGGCTAGTGATAAAAGTTGTATGACTAATGTGTTTTTTTTGAGTGTTTTAGGTATTTGTCCAATACTAATTTTGCTGAGAGTGAAAGTTTGTTTGAAGTGTATGGTGAGTATCCCTTATTATTTGTGGATGGCTCTGTGGATTAGCTGAAGATGGTCAAAAATAGTTCTGCTGCTGGCCATGATGGATTTAGTTGCTACTTTTTGTCATCCATTATTAAATAAATTTCTCCTTGTTTGAGTTTTCTGTTTCAAAGGTCCATATAAATAGGTTATGTGCCTAGTATCTGAAAATTGGCACATATTGTCCCAATATTTAACTGTGGTGATTTTTGGGCAGCTGCAGTGGTGCAGCGGTTAGCGTTGCTACCTCACAGCAAGAGGTTCTCCGGTTCAATCCTCGGCTCGGGTGCCTTCTGTGTGGAGTCTGCATGTCCTCCCTGTGGTCACGTGGGTTTCCTCCAGGTGCTCCAGTTTCCTTCCACATCTCAAATACATGCTGTAGGTGGATTGGATACTTTAAATTGGCCCTAGGCATGAGTGCATGTGTATGTGTGCATTCCGTGGAAGGTTGGGCGCCGGGCTGGCAACTCGACACCATAAAACTCCACTGCCAATCATGAACGGACAGGTGCTCCACTGTGGTGACCCCTAACCAGGAAAAGCCGAAGGAAGAAGAAGAAGATTTAACTGTGTTGATTTTTGTTTGGTGGAAAATTGCGGGCCAATAGCTGAACAAGTGTTTTGGGCAAATGCTACAAACCTGTTTTATTGAGGTATATAACTGATATTTTGAGTGGGAATTTTGATATTAATCAGCATGGTTTTGTAGCTGGAAGGTCTTGTGGGTCTAACTTACTCTTCTATGGTCAGTTGTAGAGAGTTTTGGGTGTGGGATTTCATGCTTATGTTATATATTTGGACATGTCTAAAGCATGTGACACCTTGCCTCAGTCTATAATTATTTCTCTATTTGAGAAATGTATTGTAAATGTATTTGTTTTTAGGTGGATCAGCAACTGGTTGTTAGGGAGGGAGTACCCTGTAGGCTAAAGATTGGTAATATTTTTTCTGGTTAAATGGAAATCACTACTGGGTTCTCCCAGGGCTCAGTTTGAGCCCGATTTTGTCTGGGATTTTTATGGCCAGTTTTCCAGATGATTGTAGCTTATGGATGAGTCAGTATGCAGATGATGTGAAACTTGGAGCTGTTATGTCTCATTTATACAATCAATTTTCTCTTCAACCATATTTGGATAATTTATTTAGATGGACATCCGAGAATAAGATTAAATTTAATGTAAGTAAAACTTGTTTTATGCATTTTGGTGGTAAAATATTAAATATCCTTATGCTTTGATTACTGTTAGAATCAATGAGGTTAGTATTGTTAAAGATCTGGGTGTTAAAATAGATAACTCTTTAAGTTTCAAACCTCATTTGATGGCTATTGTTAGAGGTGTTATTCCGAACTGAAGAATATGTTATGAAGGTTCCCTATCAGAAGCCTGAAACACTATAAGCCTGAAAATCAAAATCCTGAAAACTATAGCCTGAAAATTCAAAATCCCGAAAGCCCAAAATCCTGAAACTCAAAATCCTGAAAACACAAATAATGCTAATATGTCACTATAAAGACACTAATATCTACCAACTGACCCTGACCCTAACCCTAACCCTAAGGTCCGTCACTATCGCACACTCACCTGACCCGCGCCCTAACCCTAACTCACCTACACCGCCCCTAACCCCAATATTTGTCACTATTGCATACATGCCTAACCTGCGCCCTAACCCTAACTCACTTAAACCACCCCTAACCCTAACATAAAACTTACCGCACACTTACCTGAACCCAACACATGACCTAACACCACAGGGCTAACAATAGCAAAGCCACAATGACGTCAGTATGTCCATTTTGTGTTTTCAGGATTTTGAGTTTCAGGATTTTGGGTTTTCGGGATTTTGAATTTTCAGGCTATAGTTTTCAGGATTTTGATTTTCAGGCTTATAGTGTTTCAGGCTTCTGATAGGGAACCGTTATGAAGTATAGTTAGTAGAGATGGTGTTATAAATGGGAAGCAATACTGCTCTATCATTAGATCAATAATAGAGTGTTTGGATATATTTGTATGCATGTCAACACTCAGTTAGATAGGCTTGAAATAATTCAATGGTATTTTACCAAAAGGATATATGGAATGTCTGGGGTGCATTATCAAAATGGACTGATAAGACTTTTATTATTTACTATTAAATATAAGGTGACCTTATTATGATTTATAAGTGTGTTAATGATAGTGGCTTTGGAGATGTTGTGGGAATCCATAACAGAGCTCATCGATTGAATACTAGCAATAATAATGGTTTTGTTGATGGGCAAATGGGCTTCCTGCCTAGAGGCATAATGTATTTCATTGGCAGGCCTCCCCATGGTGGAATAATATTCTATTAAGAATAAGGAAATCTGAATCCATTAACTTATTTAAAATCATTTTAGATCAATGGATTGGTAACAGAGCTTTTGATCTAGGGCTTTATGTTGGCAAGCTCTTTGAAGGCCTTTTAAGGCATTGAGCTTGACTTTTTAACATAGAACATTGAACAGATATTCAGATGATCTGGTAAAACTGGAAAAATCCAGATGTTGAAATGAAGAAAGGGCTGCCGAGTATGAGTCTGCTCAAGAAGAGATGTTTCAAAAATAGTAGAATTAGAGGGCAGAACATGTAGGCAACATCTGAGATTTTCTGCTGTACCAGAGAAACTAGAAGGAACAGAATATTATTTTTTATAAAGGCACAATAAGCAACTAAACTGGTATTCCACTGTAGGAAATGTTAATTGAAAGGCCACACCATGTATATGCTCCAAATTTGGCCATGAGAAAGCAGCCAAGACCTGTATTAGTAAAGATGCAAACCTAACACCAGAGAGAGTTGATCCAGACAAAACTATGGCAAAGGGGCAAAGTATTACAAGTTGAAGACAGTAAAGGTTTTTATGGAAATGATTATTCACTGTACACCAGGCAGAACAGAAACAACTTACTACAGTAATCAGGGAATGTAGAGGGTCAGGTATGAGATTCAAGCTGCTGTATGCAACTGTCTTCAGAGTATTTTTTCCCGGAGGATCAAAGTCATTTTTTGATGCAGCACATGCTAAGGAGGAAAACAGCAGTTTGTCCAAAAAAACTGAGATAGCAACTAGAAGGGGACTCTGCTTATCATTCCTCTGATAATAAAATACATGGTGAGACTTTGCCATTGAAACCTTGTCCACTGTTTCAAAGGAAAATGCTTAAGAGACAGAGAAAAGCATAGGAGTTGATTAGAAGTATAAGGAGTACCTTGTTATTGAAACAGAACCTGGAAATGAGAGATGGGGATGAACAGGAAGACGAACAGCAACACAGAAATTAGTGAATAAATGTGAGACTGCAAAGTATCAATTGCATATATGAAATATGGCTATATTAGAAAAAGTGGTGAGAGTGTTGTTGACTTTGTTAAACTTGTGGGGAAGTGAAAAGCATTTGCCTCACTTCATGTCATTAATGTCTGGAAGGACACTGAGGGGAGGGGAAGAGGAGGGAAATAGGTAATTGTAAGTAAAATAATTTCTGTTCTTAACAATATTTCTATAAAAGCTTTTATGATATAAATTGCATGTTGTATAGTATTTCTAGTTCTTATATGTGATAAAGTTACTAATGTAAATAGATGCATTTTTTCTTCTTTTTTGGTAGTAAGAACTATAGGCATTACAGTGCAAAAAGAGAAGAAAGGCTAGACAAAAGTATGATGAAGTGGGGGGATAATTCAAGAAACAAGGCAAGAATGGGATTTTGGATGCAGCTCCTTAAGGAGAATAATAACAGTCATACAGATTATTATATTCATAAAGTAGCAGAAAGTATACTAAGAACTAAGCCAATGTGAGAATGGGGTAAGTAGATTCTGCCGATAGGGATGATTTCAATTAGTGGACAGAGAGTAGTCAAGAGGGGCCTGCAATTTACTGGCAGAAGCTGGCAAAGAAACAAAGGTATTGGGAACAAATAATTAGAGAGGGAAAGGTAATAGAATGGGAAGAGATCAAGAAGATGTTAGGATTGCAGGCTTGAGATTACCTTTCCTATCATAGATTAATGTCAGAGAAAGGGATAGGAGAATCCTAAATGAAACATAAGCACTGGCTGAGTTTTTAATTGAATCTAGAACAGAAACGGCTGTTAAAAGGGGATAATTAGTAGGGCATATAAAATATTGCACAATACCTATAACAATCAATCAGAGAAGATCAGAAAAAAATGGGATGAGAGATTAGATAAGCAATTCTCAAAGAAACAATATAAAGACATATATATGTTTCCCAAATATGCAACAAAATCAGAAGATTTAGGATTTTTGCTTGGAAGTGTTTGTATAGATACTTTTATATCCCAAGCAGATGAAGAATCTTTCCTCAAGTAGATTGCAAATGTTGGAGATGTAATCAGGAAGAAAGAAATACTTGGGAGCATATGTTCTCAGCATGTAATGAGTTATCAGACTTTAAATATTCGCTACAGAGTACTCTGTCATGAATACTGGGCAAGCAAATGAGTGTAACTAAGGAAATTATTTTTTAACTGGGATAGAGGATCTGAATTGCCTGACATAGTAAGGCCTTGATAAGTTTAATTCTGGTGGTTGAGAGTGAA
The DNA here is from genome assembly GCF_019279795.1 of Protopterus annectens. Taxonomy (NCBI): domain Eukaryota; kingdom Metazoa; phylum Chordata; order Ceratodontiformes; family Protopteridae; genus Protopterus; species Protopterus annectens. The sequence goes on along the minus strand of NC_056725.1, from coordinate 610,762,415 downwards.
TTATCTAGAAATAAATGGAAATTATGGGGACAATACATGCAGAAAAATGTTTTGGAAGAGTAATGGTATTTACGAGAAAGCTGGAAATGAACAATTTATATAATGTTGCTTTAATTATATGATATAGAACAATATGTGTGATGTATAATGTTTGTAAATGTGAACTTGTTAATATTGTTTAATTACTTTTATGTAATCTAGGTTTGCCTATGTTACAAGTGATAATTCAGTGAAGGTGTTTTAAAAAACACTCAAGTAACACACAACCATAAAATAACCCTCACAGCCTAGTGTTTTAATGACTTAGAGATTAAAACATGATTATAATTAACAACATCAGTCCTAGGGGTGTACATGCTTTAAGCGACAGCAGTCATTGTATTTCATTATTATCTAGTGCTGTAATAGCATCATCATTCCTAAGACCAAATCAGCATAATCTAACATAAAGAATCTAAGGGGTGCTGTACTTCAAATGATTATATAAGGCATTATTTCATCTTCATTATGTAGACAGTGTATATGTTCATGAATTTAGAGTGTTAGCATCCTAGTTGTGCACCCCACATAGAATGCACCAAACCCTGTACATAAACTGTAATAACATTTTGTGACTTGCATGTAAAAGAAGACAGGTGAACCATAAGACTTGCTGGTTGTTTTACAAAACAATATATGGTATGTTATGGCTATATTTAAAATATTTACAATCATCTCACAAATAAGTGCCTTTTCCAATTGTTTAATTCCTATCCTTATTAATTTCCTGTGTGTTAAAATAATGGTTTACATTTTTAATTTTTTATTCAAGAAAAATGACTGGCTTTTCTCCAATGACAGTTAAAATGTCTGGAAAATCCTGAAATAAAGTTCAGTTTTCAGTAACAACATTATTAATAGCATTACTTTCTAATGTGTATATAAGGAGTTTCATCTACTCCGTTATGTAACACGTCTTCCACCTATACACATTAGATAGTAATGTTAATAAATAATACCCCAAGTCTCAGTTTTAGGTCTCCTTTTATTAAACTCTACAGTAATCATCTGCCCTGCAATCTTCCTCTAACTAAATTAGTACTTTATGCTGACAATACTGTACTCACATCATCACATAAGAATACTTCCTCTCTACAAACCTGGCTTCAGTCTGACTTCTCTTTTCCTACAACTGGCTCTCAAAAACAAGCTGGAAGTTAATATTAAAAAATCCAGTTTTTTGCAACCACTAAAAAAAAAAAAATAAGGTCAACAGTTCTTGACTCTATTGGCATCTCTTTTCCAGCTGGTACAGAACAGTGATATTTAGGAATTATAATCAACCAAGCCTTAACATGTTGTTCGCTTATTGAATTCCAATTGCAAAAAGTCATCCAGCAGCTAAAACCTGCATATACATTCTTCAACCTTCTGACCATTGAAACCTGAAAAGCTATGGCCATAAATGTCCTTATACCTGTACTTGAATATATCCTCCCTGTATTTCCTAGTACCTCTGCTCACAACACTTCCTTACTCCAGAAAATTGAAAACAGAATTCTGAAGTTTATCCATCTGTACTGCAGAGCAATAAAAAAGGCAAATTGGCTACCAGTTAAACAAAGAGCACCATTGCTGTGTAACACATTAATATACAACGCCTCCCTCTGTTTAACAAGCTTAGGCTCCATTCCACAGATGGTTCCCTTAGAAACCACAACTCCATTCTCTATAGATTACCTTTACAACACAGTTGATGAAAATGCATTCTACAGATCTGCCCTTGCTGCCTAAAATTCACTACCCAATGACCTAAGACATGTAAATAACTTCCACGTGTTTTGTAAATTACTGAAAAAAAATCTTCATGATTGGTTAGCTTGAATCTGCTTTCATGATCATGTTTGACATAGGTTATCACTATGTAATCATTGACACTAATCCACACACAATCCGCCCTCGTTTGTTGCACTACAAGTCACTTGTCTCTGCTGCTTCTCTCCTGCACACTAACAACTGACTACTGTCTTTATTTTATCTTACAATTTGATGACCAGGTGAGTGTACTGGTCATTTGACCCATTTCAGCCATGATCCAGGTACATCATACAAAAGAGGTTACAATGGCAAGATAGACATAAATAATCCAACTCATTCACAGTGTGATGGATTACTATGGGCATTCCTTGCAAAATATATGTAGCAAACATAATTACCCATGACTAACTGAAACCTGTAAGAACATGAGTACAAGTGCAGTCATGCTTTTAGTGAATTGTAAACATTGTATAATAACATTTGGTATAGTATATACAATATGTACACATTGTAGTGTTACAGTAGAATGCCATATTACTTGAAAAATAACATTTCAGTACTAACCAGTCTGAAGAATGCAGGTGCATTTAGATTCATTATGCTCACATTGCTTACATTTCTTTTGAAAGTCTTTAATGTGCAGTTTTTGTTTTCTGTAGGATCCCGGTTCCATATGGCAGTTTTTATTTTGGAGAAGGCTTTTTCCTCCAATTACAAGTTTAAATTCAGGTCACAAAAGTGCTAGGGTATCTTTCTGGCTGTTCCCAAGAGAGAGTAGATATGACCTTTTATGTATAATGTTCTATTAAAAGGAGGGCAATAGCCTTGAGTTAATATTTGGTAAATCAAGGTATTCAGTATAAGAAAAAGGGAGCAAATGTACTTTTTCTAGTAGAATGCAATGATGACAATTAATGTCTTCTAGTAGAATGAATCTGATTTATTTATTTGTTTGTTTGACATTTGATTACCGGGAATGTCTGACTGGGTCAGAAAGAACCAATTTTCAGCAGAGGCCTGGGAAGAAAGTCTCCAGTTACACACAGATGAGCACAATCTTTATACAGGGAATATAAAGTTACAAAAGTTACAAATACATATAGAGATGTGAAAAATAATACAGATAGAAGCAAATTAACTGAGTTACAGGTAAACAGGTACACTGATATGAGGCAGATGGTAAGTATTTAAGTTACTGATATAGATATGCAAGTAGAAGATACTGAGCGAACAAAGTACAGATGGAGAGAGAGAGAGAGAGTGGATGAGAGTTGCAGTATGGTCAGATCTGGAGAGGAGATTAGCCTGGATCAGAGCAGGGGCACAGCCAGGAGTTGAACATGTGTTGTTTCAGTACAGATTTAAAGGCAGGTAGGTTAGTAGTAGTTCTCCCAGTAAGTAGAAGAGAGTTCCATGCTTTTACAACATAGTGAGAGTAGAGACTTTGTCAAGCTGGCTTTGAGGGTTTGTATGTAGTGAGAAGGCCTTTATCTGCAGACCTAAGTGGTCTGCTTGGGTTGTATGGAGTAATTACTGTTTGTTATTTATTGCTGGGCAGGCTTGGTATTGTAAACCATGTTGTGGAGTGTTATAAGTTGGGTATGTAGTAGGTAGCTGGGAATTCTAGCCAGTTTAGTTTTTTTAGTGACGAGTGATGGGTTCTAGTTTTAGAGTTGGTGGCAAACTTGAACACTTTATTATAGCACTGCTCTATTTTAGATCTAGAGGAGCTCTGTAAATTGGAAAAGTATTGGAGTTCCATAAAGCAGGGAAGGTAGTAGGAAAGTTTTGGCAAGGGTGATTTTGGAAGAAGAGGTTAGTGTGTGTTTGTTTCTGTAAAGTGTGCTGAGTTTCTGGTGTTTTTTTTATGTTTTGTTGAATATGAAGATAAAACCAAAGGTGATTGTCTATGACTACACCCAGTAACTTGGTGTGGTGGACAGTTTCAATGGTGGTGTTGTCAGCAGAGAGAATTTTGAAGTTTAGATCAGTTGTACATTTCTTTGTTTGAAAAAGAAGCAGTTTGCTTTTTTTTTTCGATTGAGAGATAGCTGACAGTTGGTAAGCCAGTATTCAACAACAGATAAACTTTGTTGTGTATCGCAGAGAAGCTGGGGTAGTGTTAGAGAGGTGTAGATTATTGTTGAATCATCAGCATATTGGATGAGTGTTTCACTAGTAGATGCTTTACATAGGTCACTGGTAAAAATATTAAAAAGTAGGGGTCCTAGGATGGATCCCTTTGGAACTCCAGTGGGATTTGCTAGAAAGGGGGAGGTAATATTTGAGCATTTTACAGATTGTTTTCAATTGTCTAAGTAACTGTAAATCTAATTTAGTGTAGGATGGGCAATTCCTAGGTTAGAGAGCTTGTTCAAGAGTAAAGAGTGAGACACTGTATTGAATGTCTTTGAGATGTCAAGAAATAGTGCAGATACTTAGCAACCTAGGTTTCTAGCTCTGTTTACAAAGTCAGTGAAGGTAAGGAGGGCTGTAGTTCTACTGTGGCCAGGACGAAAAGCATGTTGTGTGTTTGTAAGGAGGTTGTTATGCTTTAAGTAATTCATGAGCTGAAGATGGATACATTTTTCCATTGTCTTAGAGATGGGAGAAAAGTATGGCTATGGGCTGAAAGATTGTAAGTTCAGTGGAGTTTCCTCCTTTGTGAATAGGGATGATGTAGGACTTTTTCCAGATACTAGGTACTTTGGATTCTGTTATGGATCAGTTGATTACGATGCTGACTGGGTATGCTATGGAGTCAGCAGCTATTTTTAAGTATGAAGGTGGGAGGTGGTCAGCTGAGGTAGAGCAGCATTTGAGTTTATGCAGAGTTGAAGAGTAAATGTGGCATGGTTCTTAGAAGGTTGTTCAGTGCAATGCGGGTAAGGAGGGTGAGAAAGGTCTAGATTAGCTGAAAGGGGAGTATTAGGGATAGAGGTACAGGAAGAGTGGCGAGTATTGGAGATTTCAGTGATAAGATCAGTTATTCATTTTATGAAGTGGATGTTAAACTCTTTGGCAATTTGAGATGGAGGGGGCATTTAGTGCAAGCTTGGCTTTCTTTTTTTTTTTCTGGGGTGGAGTAGAGTTGCGATAGTGGCCCAGAAATTTTTGGGATTTTTTTTTTTGTGTTTCTGCTGTAGCTGGCTATACCATAGCTGTTTGTCTTTGGTAACTAATTTTAGCTTGGTTTTGCAGCTGCTTAAATGTAGTTAGATCTTGTTCTTTATAGCTCTGTTTCCAAAGAGCATAGGCTACATCCCTTTTTTTCATTAGGTTTTTACTTTCCTTAGTTAGCCAGGGGATGGGATTGTTTTTGATTCTTTTGGTTTAACCTAGAGCAAGGGTATCTAGTAGTTTTAAGAAGCAGTTATTAAAGTAGTGTACTGCCTTGCCTAATGGCAGTACCTTTAGTGGAGACCAGTTTATTTTGCATAGTAGGTCATTAAACCTGTCAGTAGAGAAGTCAGAGAGATTACGCACTGATTTTAGGGTGTGAGTTTTGGAGGGGGGGTGTTTACTTGAATGGCGAAAGCAGGTAGGTGGTCACCTTAAGGTGTTAGGGTATGCACCAGTATTGTAAAGTAGGAAGGGTGTGATACCAGGATCCAGTCTAAGGTGGTGTGTTGAGTGTATTGTGTGTTGTACCTAGTGGGGGGCAGAGATTAGTTAAGAAAAGACATGTAGGTTGATGCTGTTAGTGGGCAGTTGGGATGTGATAATTTGCCAGTCTATGTTGGTGTCTCCTACAATGATTGCTTCATGTTGAAATATTTGGGTGGTCCAGGAGAGTATTTCTACTAGAATAGGGATGTTATTACCTGGAGGGATGTATAGAACAATTATGCAGATTCTCTTTGTATTATTAAGGTTTAGGAAGGATATCAGGAGTTCTGCTGTGGAAAAATGAGGGGATATCATTTATGTTTGGTGTGATATTAAGGTTGTCAGAACAGAGTAATGCTAAGCCTCCACCTTTACTTTGGGTTCTATCAGACCTGAGCAAGCTGTAGTTGGGAGGTAGGAATTCTGAGTCTGGTATGTTAGGCTTTAGCCAGGTTTCAGTGAGGGCTAGTATGTCGGGCTTGTACTGACCTATCCAGGCATGCAGGGGGATATTTTGTTAGCTATGCTTCTGATGTTGAGGGCCATAATGTTTATTTTTTTTATGGTGAAATTAGTACAGAGGATTAGTGGTGGGGCCAGGGTTAGGGTGGATGTCACTGCATTGTGATAGTAAAGAGATTAGATAGCAATATATTTTGTTCAGTCTTTTGGATGGGGTGGCTGTAAGAGGTATGAGATTGGGTTTGTTATATGTAGAGTGAAGGAGGTTAGAGATTAAGTAATAGGGTAAGTTGTATGTTAACAGCTGAAAAGATATATTCTGAAAGCTACCATGGTGTATTTGGTTATAGGAGGCATGTGTAACAGTGGGGGTAATTATTTATGAGGTAAGTTGAGAAAGTGTTGTTATATGTATGTTATTAATATGGAGGTTATTGTGGTTAATAGTATTATTGTGTGGTGGTGGTACATGTTTGGGAAATAGTATGGAGTGAGCTACTTGCTGTGTGGGGAGAAAGGGGTGGTGTAGGTAGGAATTTATACTGTGGGGGTGGGGAGTGAGTTGTAAGGGTGATTGTGGTAGTGATTAGTTTAATTAGGGGATAAGAGGAAGGCTGTGAGTGGTAGAAGAAACGTAGGGTGGAGACTATTTAAGTATAAGTGAAAGAGTACTGGGGTGGGTAAGATTCAGGGGCAGGGTAGGGGAGCAGAGTGAGCCTGAAAGTAGCAAGAGTGAATGGAGTGGGTTTGACCAATGGCAAACTGTAAAAAACAATTGGTGAAGCTGTGAGTAGTGGCAATGGGAGGCTACTGGCTAAGTTAGAATTGGGGAAAAACAACCTTGATAGTTAGGGTAAATGACCATAAAAGTGTAGTAGACTGAGTAAGGGGAAGCCAGTAGTAACCATGAGAGGTAGAAAGCAGATAGATAAAAATTGTGGGATAAAATTCTAACTTGGAGGGAACTAGGCAAGCTAGTTAAGTGGGAGGGTGGAAGGGGAGCAGGATTATAAGGATAGTGATGTGCTTGCAGACATACGGTTACAGGATAGATGTAGGACAAAGTGAAAAGTATGAACATACAGTTACAACTGGAGGAGTTTAGTAGACTGTATTTGGCTTAGTTGTGGAGGCTTATTTCACTTCTGACTGGGTTAAGGTGTGTTTGGTGTTGATGGTTTAGCTGCTGATACAGTCTTGACTGTTGAAAAAGTCATTGTTATAGTTCTTCTCTTAGAATATCCCCAAATAACCCATAACAACTTATTACTGTAGCTGTAGAACAAGGTAGATGGCATGTGAGATAGGAGAAGGTTTTATATTTATTTCATATGAATATTTTATTCTGATGCTGTTTGATTTTTTTGTGTTATGTGAAGACAGAAGAGTACTCAGCGGTAAAACATACTCAACATTTGAGATTAGTACATTTTTGAAGAAGTCTTTGTGATAATAGAGACAGAAGTGCTAAATTACATTTTGTTGAGTCTGGTGTTTTTTCTTTTGGTTGTTTAGGGATTATGTAAGAGGACATGAATAACAGCAGCTGCACGTGATTACACATTGCTGTTTCACTCATAGTAGCATTTGATAGCTATAGTTTTTTTCCTTTGAAAAATATACATAGCAAGAACAAGACCATTTACACAGAAGTTAGGTTTTCCTTCTTCTTGACATTTATTTTATATTATTATATTTGCCTTTTTATGGGAAATTCTGACTGGGCAAGGAGCACTTTTCAGCAGTGGTTTGGGAAGAAAAACTCCATTAGGTGACATATACATTTACAGTTTTACTACATATGATAAACATGAAATACATTTACAAATAGTAAAATGTGCAGTATGCAGAAGTACATTTACAGTAATAACAATGCTAGAAGTGCATGTCAGTAAACAAAAAATCTTTGACAGCCATTCAGCAGATTTTACATCTCATACTACTGAGTGCAAAATATATTGTATCAGAGACAAATCTATGTATAACAGTCAAACAGATGGGCTAACCATTATGACAGGACAGGGTTTAGAGAAACTTGTTAAAAATGCACAAAGTGAAATATTGGATTTGATGTGTAAATGGGAATAGGAAAAAGGGGTTGGTGGAGACAGAAAGGTATGATATTGCACAAGAGCTAAAGTGATAGATGAGGTTTGATGTAGGCAAAAGAGGGAAATGGATTACTACAGAAAGAAAGACAAGATGTTGCACAGGAATAATCATTATAGAGGATAACTTCTAGATATAGTACAGATAAGGGCTAGTGATGTTGAAGTAGGTGGAATAGGAGAGCAATTAGGAATTGTTGATGAGTTTATAGTTAGCAGAAGAGTTAATGTGGAGAATCAGTGGAGTTACATCAGCTTAGGAAAAGAACTGGAAGGATATATGAAGAGAGCAGTAACAGCGGACGATGACCAAATTCTCACCCAGGTGAGAAGCATGGGCATAACAAGGACTGGTTACGGTGTTGTTTACACAAAGTTTTAAAAGGGGAGAGTTTATCACTTCTTTTTAGTTCTGCTGCTATGCCGTTCCATAGTTTAGAGATGTAGTGAGAGTACATTGAGTCTCTGGCTGACATATTTGACTTATTTAATATAATTTTTCACTTGAATATAGGACTCTATTATGGGATTAGAAATGTGAGTTATCTTTTAGTGCTGGACATTTGTCTGGGGGATGAATAAGATTATAGTCAGTAAGTCGTCGTGCGTACGTTAGGTAGTTGGGAAGTTCAAGCCAGTTTAGTAGTTCTAGGGCCTCACAATGATGTGATCTATATGTGAACTTGGCAGCAAATTTAGCTACTTTTTTGTAGCAGGAGTAGATTTTTTTTCTTTCTGTGTGGCAATTACATTTGTGAGGATACAGGAAGCATATCGGAGTGATTGAAGTAAATAAGTTGAAGGTAATGTTTTCCTTGCAGAATCAGTAAGGTATTGTTTTGCCCTATAGAGAGAGCTGAGTTTCTGATGAGTCTTTTTAATTATTTGCAATGTGTGATGGTCATATTTGAGACTGTTGTCAATTAGGATGCATAATACCTTGGTTTGGGCTACTGTCTCCGTTTTAGTGTTATTGAAAGATTGTTTTTGGCTGAGGTATTGTTTGGAAATGAAGAGCATTACTCTTGTTTTGTTGACATTAAGAAGTAAGTTTGAATTTTTTAGCCAAGATTTCACTACAGAGAAAGACTTTTAAAAGACTTTCTGGAGTTTGGCTATGGATAGGGCTGCTCATATAATCATTTTTTGTACTATGGTAGGGTTTGATCCTCTGCTTACTTTTGGAGAGAAAGTTATTTAAGTTAAGGTACTGAATAAGTTGTGCATGGATGTCCTTCTCCAGAATATTTAATAAAGGGTATATAACTGCAGGTTTTATATAGTTATTAAACTATGTAGATGTGCCTTCTTTGTGTAATGCTGTAATGTAAGATTTTTTTTCTACATTAGCAGGATATACTTTAAAGATATGTTCCTGCTTATCAGGATGTAGACTTGGAAAGCTAGAACATCCCCAGCCATTTTTAGTCAGTATCTGAAATTTTGTGTATCTTAGGAAAAAACAGAGGATTTTTTAATTAAGCAAGGCATGTCAGATATTGATGGTGTCACAGCACTACAGAACACATGTTGCTGAAGGGTATATTTGTTCACAATGTAGGCTTTCATGATGGCATGATATTATTTTTGTCTTGCCCTACTTCTTGTGATACAGTAGAGTCGAATATCCAAACATTAGTTATATGAAATGTCAATTATCTGAACACAGCCTTCCAAAGTTTTTGGGCAGAAAAAATCATAAAGTCTGAATATCTAAACATTATACGTATTTGCTTGTGGTTGTTTTTTGAGCTTGTACTACAATAATATACTGTACCGTTTTGTACTTATGATAAATTTGTTTTATTTTTCTTGTTTAATGTTCATCAAAAACATTTTTATACGTTTTTTATTTGGTGCATTTATATGTTTGATTATCCAAACTACCCTAGGTCCCAATTAATTTGGATAATTGACTCTCTACTGTACTCTCCTAGTGACAGCACTGAGCTGTCTTTGGTGTTTTTACTCATCAGCTTCACGATACTTGGTAACCCAGGAGTACACTGTGGTAACTATGGTAACACCTAATTCATTCTTCCATTGCAGTTATACTCAGCAGCCTTTCCTTGGAGGACCAATCATATCACAGTAATCTAGTGCTGAATTTTACAGGAATGAAATAAACAAACCTCATCAAAAAGATTATATCAATAAATGAAATATGTGATTGAGTTTGTGGGTGAATTCATGACTTCAAATGTCTGAGTAAGAGAAACTTGGACTTTGGAGGCAGCTAAAGATCACTTAGTTTGCTTAGTGTGCCAGATGGGTATCTTGTGTGCATAGCATAATCATTATTCATTTGCCAGCTAGACTGTCTGTATAAAAAAAAATACATTGCCTACTTGACCCTTTTGTTTGCTTTATAGTACGCTGACGTACTTACAATTTTTCTATCATGCTCTTCTTATCCTACACCACTAAGCTGCATGTTTTAAAGTCATATATTCTCTGTATGGATTTTTAGGGTAGACTTCCTATATTCATTGCCTTCTTCTGGATTACTTCCTTACTTTGTCCTAATAGAACATGGACCTATACAAATGCATACAGTGCTGTAGATGGGAATATCTCCAGGTGTGTGTATAGAGGAATGACTAATTCATCCTTTTTGTTGGTATGACCTGTTTGTGTGCATCTCTAGATAACAATTACTTATATGCATTTGTTAACATTTTTTCCTACTCTCACATAAATAAAATTATGTCTCATGGGAATCTTTCGGTACTTACATATTATCGCAAACAGATTTTTAACGGCAAAATCCAGTTGTGTAACGATCATGAAATATGCTTATGAATACTGCAGAAATGTTATATAATGGTAGTCCTTCTACAGCAACACTGTTTTTTTCTGTTCTGATACCACAGAAATGTAAAAAACATACTGTTTGTGTGTCTTTCTCTACTTTACTCCCACCATTTCTGTTATTTCATTTCCGGCTGCAGCACGTTTCTTTCTTACGGCAGCAAATGTTGTGAAACTACTGTTATACATTTCCCACCACATAGTAAGACAAAACCACAGAGTCAGCCACCCACATAATTTACAGTATAGTACACTCCTCTCTTTTTTGGTACATGCCCCTTCTGAACTTTCTCATTGAGAAATGAAATGGACCTGAAATCAGCTGTCAACATCATGCATCCATCATCAGTTAAAATCATTAGCAATGCAATAGTTGATTATTTTCAAGATCGATTACAACAATGGTTGTAAATAACAAATGTACCACAAGCAGTTTTTTTGTGTCCTTTCAACATCGATTAAAACATTGGCTCTAAATAAACAGTTTACCCCAACCCCTTTTTGTCTGTGCATGTATGCCTTTTCTAAACAAACCCACAGTACAATAGCAGCCCTGGAAAGTCAAGCATGAGTCTGTAATGCACACAAAAGAAGTACAGGACTTCTAAAGTTGTTCATGCACCTGAAACTAATATGAAGGTTTTTGGCAGTACTAAGGACTTCCCAAGCCAGCATGAAGTCTTACCTGCTCTGGTTTCTCTGCAGCTATGCGCATGTTGCAACAGAATAAATCTGGTCACGATAATACGTAAGTACCAATCTTTCCACTTTAGTCTTTAGTACTTAAAATACTGTGAGCTCTTTCCTTCAGTTCTGTTTTCAAGTAATACATTTTTTTCATGTTTATGTACTATTTTTAAGTTTTCTGAGTCATTTGCAATTAGCAAAGCCTGCTGATGTTTAAAAAGATTTGTAATAAATGTGAGTTGGCTATATGTTCACGGGTTAGTCACTTCTGAATTATTAGTTTTAAATTTAAAACCTGTAAACAGAATGTCCTATTCAATACCAAGACTTTCTTATTGTATATCTCATGAAATTACCATTTTGCATTCTGTAGAAATCAATGGAAGTGGCACATCTCCGTTTCTTTAAAAGAAACTTTTTTATTTTCAAGTTTTCTTTCTGCAATGCACTGGATTGTAAGGATCATGCTACGGTGGATATGTTTTCCCTGTGTGGATATTTTTCGCAACTTCTATAAAGACTTGGGATAACAACTCTGAGGTCTACAACATCTCAATAATTTAGGAAATTCTTTAACCACTTTCATATTCTCTGTCACTGTTAGCATGGTTTGGGGGATGGATGTGATACATCTGCTGCCTTTCTTTGTGTTATATATACCACATACAGCAATATGAAGGCACTGTTTTGAAAGTTAACTGCTGTACTCATAAGTGCTCAGTCATCACATGTTGCTCTTTGGGAGTTTAACTGCAATGGCTGATCCCATTTCTTTCTTTATAAGGTTCTTGGACTCAGTTACATGTTCCAGTGTCCTGATACACAACTCATTGTCAGCAGGATGCTTCTCATGGATTTTGCACTCACAAATCTGATTATTCAAATAATTTTCCAGGGTGTTCCATCAGCACTATTGATGTTCATCATTCTCATTGTTGCAATAGACTTTAGGCTATATGGGTTGTGCCCTGCCCAGGATACAACAACTGGCCAGCTTCCAAAACTTCTGGCTCCCTCCCACATCTTCACTCTGCCGTTTAATTGGACAGCCCTTGTGGATGGAAATTTGCACTCAGTACTTTCTTGCTGCCTTGTGAAGAAGCAGCTCAGGGGCTTCACACAAACAGTAGCTGGCTTTTAATTTCATTTCTAGCAGATAAGTCCCCATTGGGGGACCCTTCCACACAGATTTCCCTTTTAAGAAAAAAAAAAATTTTACATTAGGGCCTTTAAGAAACCTGACATTCTTTTGCATTTAAGAAACTTGACATTGTTTTGAATATCATTAAGTTTCCTGTCAGAGACTACTATTTCCAGCAGTAGATATATGGGGAGCTATTTTTGTGAGTAAATGTACTGCTGGTGTAAACTTTGAATTATTTTTTTTTTAATCAAAGTTTTAGTGTTTTAAATGGGCAGGGATTATTATGGTGTATGTCAGTGTTTGTTTGCACTTTGTGATAGTGTACCTGCCATTTTTCTGTTTTTCTGTTAGTTTAGGTTTCTTGGTAACACATTTACTGACACAATATTTCTATGCTACTTATGCATTAGTGCAATAGGGGACTGTCTATTTGAGTGTAAGTATAAGAGTGCTGCTAGTGAACTCTTTTGGACAACTTACCTTCCGGCCAACTTGCTCCAGCAACACATACTACCTTTAAGACATCCTCTTAGTTTACAGCATGGATACCTAACCTGTTCCTACTGTTCTGTCTCTTTCTGTACCTATAAAGAAAAAAAAAAAAACAACTTACCAAAGAGCCCTTACTGACACTGCAGGAATGCCTAAGTAAATCATGAGTGAATCTGTAGTGATCATTTGCCAATTCTCAGACCACTCACTTACCTCTCTGGCTTCGTCTGGTGTAGTCCTTTCAGCCACCATGAACTGGGAGTCAGTCATGTACTCTTCTGCTGTTATAATACCTAATCCAGGCATAGAAGAACCATATACTCTGTGTCTAGGAGACAGTCTATGAGATGTTGTTCTGGGTAGCTGGGGGAAGAGACCTCCAGACAGAGCAGAATTGCCTTCTCCAACTTGGTCTTCATCCAAACTTTTTTCCTTGAAGCAAAAACAAAAGGTTAAACACTCTTCATCTGCAAACATGTTGTGTGTTCCAAAATATGATTTTCTTACCTTAGCCACTCATTTATTATAGACGTAATCCAGTTGCCTAGAAATCCTTACCTGAGAATAATGTTATCAGAGAAATTCCCAAGGAAAATATGTCAGAAGATTCTGATATAGACAGAGACAGGACTTCTTCTCCTGCAAATTCCAAAGCCCAGATCTATGATTCAAAGGAAAATTGATCCTCACAACCCTCCCCCTTGGAAAAATGTCCTTTTCTCAGGCAATAGTCAGGATGAATGAAGTATTTTGTATAGGAACAGGTGGATGGTCCCCCTGAACTGAGGAGATATTATGACATGTTACAGGTAGATATACCTTTTTTCAGCTCCCATACCTCTGACTGTGCCAGTCTTGCAGGGTGTATTTAATGCTGCCTGTAATAATCCTGACTTTCAACTTTCAGTTCCCTAAAAGGCAGTAATACTTCACAAAGTTTTTTAAACTCACAAATATTTGTTTTTCCCACCCCAGGTCTGACCCTGCAGCTATAACTACATCTCCAACTGGAAAAGGATATTTGTTCCTCCAATCCTTCTTTTGACAAAGAAGGAAAGGTATGCAATATATTTTGGTGAAAGAATACTTTCTTCTTCCACTTTGATGTAACCAGTTCTTAACCATCATCAATATACTGTATGTGGAAGTCTATTCTATTTTTTACAGAAGGCTTGAGAGAATTATCTGCTACACATTCCCCTAAATGTAGTTCCTATCTGAATTCTGCTGTTTCTAATCATTCTCAAGTATTAAACCATGCCTTAAAGGGTGTGTATGATTGTGCAGATGCTTTGTCCAGGGCCACTGCTAATGCTACAGCATTGAGGAGATATGCCTGGATATGTAATTAGACTTTTTATGATGAGGTAAGGTCTGAAATTTTAAATTTAACTTTAGACAAGGAGGTTTTGTTTGGCCTATCTGCTATTCAGATCCTCAAACAATGCAATGAGAAAGGGAAATTAATACAGGGAGTTTCTAATTTTTTCCAGGCCCATTCTTATAAATCTCCCAAATCCACCTTTCTTTTTAAAACACAGAACAAGCAATTCCTGATTTCCCAAGCCAAATGGGAAATAAAAAGAGATGACAGGAGGGAAGTAACAAAAAACAGGGATCTTTTCCAAAAAGGGACAGTCTAATACTTTAGAAAGACTATGCCGGAATTCTTTCTCCTTTCACCACCCCTTCTGCCCCTATCTCTGTAGATCTGTCCTAGAAACTTTCTCTGTGCATTCCCTTTTGGCAACAAATTGTTTCAGACTCTTGGGTGCTAAAAGTGGTTCAGGAGGGCTTCAGTAGGCATTGTATACAAATAACTCCTTTCAGGGGAGTTAGTCCCCATCCTCCAAACCAAGCATAGCTTTTTCCTCAGGTTCTTCAGCACTTACTCACCCAGGATTCACAGAACCAGTGTCCTTAAATCAAAGGTGCTAATGTTTCTGTTCCAGAATGTTTCTGCTACCAAAGAGAAGAAGTTTTCTTGGAGACCACTTCTAGAGCTTTTTTTCCTAAATTAGTATGTAAAAATATCAAAATTCAAGATGTTATGAAATCTGTTATGTCTCTTTCCCGAATTAAGTTTTATGGTAGTATTAGATCTAAAGGATGCATATTATTACATTCCCATTGCCACAGGCTTTGGGAAATTTCTCAGATTTTTTGTGCTTGATTCATATTATCAGTTGTCTGCATTACCCTTTAGGTTATCTACAGCTCCAAGGGTGTTTATAAAGTGTCCAGCTCCAGTCATAGATTATTGCAGAAGGAAGGGCATTCTCATAGCTTCTTATTTAGATGACTTACCATTTCTTCAGAGTCTTTTCCCAGATGTCTAAAGTCTTTAAAATGGGTTTCTTCTCATCTGCCCAATTTGGGATTCTGGATAGATGTTCAGAAATTCTTCTTGACCCCTTCACACAGGATTGTCTCTGAGGTGTCTATTATAAACACCTCTCAGCCAAGAAGCTTTCTTGATACAGGAGAATGTGAGTAATCAGTCTCAGACATTGGCCAGAGGGTATCTCAGGATAGGGTTCACATCATCTATGATTCTCATTATTCCATTTCACTTACTGGGTTGGACAAGAGAAAAATTCAATGATTTGTGAAAAAAAAACACATGCACCCAACATTTGTATCCACTGGAATTCCATATTCCAATTTTGGGCTTTGCCAAAAAGGAACTGCAGTGGTGGAGACCACAGACAGAAGCAAATCAAGATCTCCCTTTTTTTCTCAAGTCCCAAGCCAATCTATGTCCCCAAACTCTTCAGATTTTGCTTGGTGCAGTTTCTATGGGGGTAAAGTTGCAAGGCCTGTGGAACTCCTCTGACAGATCAAAGCACATAAATGTCAAAGAGATGTTGGCTGCGACATATGCCTTAAAATATGTTCTTCATCTATGGTCCTCAGGACTTCTTCAGGTGATTATAGGCAACACCACAGTGATGTGGTATATAAACAACCAGGAGGTGACCAAGACATACCCTATGTGCAGGCTGGCTATGATGGCTTAAGAGGTAGTTCTGCAGCACCCCTTAAATGTCTAAACATCTTACATTCCATCAGGGCAAAATATAGTGGCAGACAAGCTGAGTAGGACCAAGATAGACCCTCATGAATGGAAATTGAATGAGGGGATCTCCCAGGAATTGATCCAGTTATGGGGAACACCTCAAATAGATTTGTTTGCCTCCTTTTAAAACAGACAAGTGAGCAAATTCAGCTGCAGGACACCTTGCAAACAAGAAACATGCATTTTCTTTTCCATGGTCAGGAATGTTCATTTATGCCTTTCCACTGATATCTAGGGTAATTCTGAAGATTCAGAAGGACTCGCCAAAGACCATTGTGGTGACTCCATTTTAGCCCAGGCAGCATTGGTTCTCCCTTCTTATAGAATCAGCTAAGATGAATTATTACTCACATAAGACATGGTATACTGCAGTCTCAAATATCTTCAACTAACTGCATGGATGATTGACTTCTGATTCCTTTTAGGCACCTCTTTCTTGAGGATGTGCAGCAGTTACTGAAGGAGGCAAGAAAACCTGCTGCTAAGAAATTTTATATTAGCAAGTAGAAATTAATTTCTAGTTGGTGACTAGCCAATAATCAGGGTCCTATCAGGGACTTTGCACCACTGCTAATGAAATATTTGTGTGATTTACTATCCTGGCCTTTTACATTCCTCTGTCAAGGGATATCTTCCGGCCTTTTCAGCATGTCTGCCCATATTTCCACTATTTTCATCTGTGGTTTTAGTGAAACAGTTTTTGAAGTAAGTTTTACACCAGAGACCACCTCATAAATAAGTTGCTCCTTCAGATCTTAACTTTGTACTGGAAAAGTTAATCATGTTTTCATTTGAACCTACTCAACATGCAGTGTTAAGGTTCATTACTCAACATGCAGTGTTAAGGTTCATTACATGGAAAACTGTTCTTCTCATTGTTAAGATATCTGGAGCCGAACATCTGAGGTGCAAGTTCTCATTGTGGGATCTGTTATTTCATAGGGACAGGGTCACATTAAGTAGAAATCTCACATTTATGCCCAGGGTGGTTTCAGAGTTTACTTTGATTCAAGCCATCAATTTCCTGGTTTTCCATCCAGTTTCTAAGAACAACGGGGAAAGGATTCTACAAACTCAGGAAGTGCATATGCAGTACAGGTAATATATTGACAGATATGAAGTCCTATTGAGATGTAGCTCAGATATCTGTTTCTTATGTTGGGGCAACAAAAAGACAACGTGTCAAAACATACAGTTTCAAGATGGTGTCCTCAGCTATTCCCACCATGTTAAACCAGTTCCAAGCAATATTAAGGCTCAGTTTACTACAGCCTTGGCTTCTTCAATGGCATATTGAAAAGGGGTTGACACTAAAAGTATTTAAGATGCAGCTGCCTGGTCCTGTTTACATATGTTTACAAATAATAACAAACTGGGTTCCTTTTCTAGGTCTAGGACAAGCTTTGCTACGATTATTATACAGAAGTTCCTGGATCCATGTTTTCTCTCCTCCCAGGTTGGATAGGCTTTGGCAATCAGCCCACAGGGCCTAAAGGCTACTGCAGCAGTGAGAATGAGTGTAGTACAGTTGTGTGAGTTACATTTACCCATAACAGTAGATGCTCACATTCTTCACTTTTGCAGTAGCTGCATCCACCCACCTTTCCCCTATTTCTGTATATAGTTAGTTGTTGACATAGCTGGCCTTAGGCATAGGCCAACTAGGCGTCCACCTAGGGCTTTTCCAGTAATTTGTATAGTGTAGGTAGACCAGGATGGGGGCACCCAGTTGAGTGTGGGAGGTATTGTGGAGCTCGTTTGTCTAGGGCACCAGTTGACCAAAGGCCATCCCTGGTTGTTGGGATATAAAATTGTTTGTTATTGTTTATATCTTTTAGAGGTTCAGGATGACTATGTGCCTTCTTTACTTTGGGAAAGAATTTGAAAGGAAAGCTTCACTCTTAACTGCTGATTTCCCCCTACAGAGCTGTCCAGTCATCAGTCAGAGTGAAGGTGTGGGAGGGAGCAAGAGCTTTTGGAAGCTGGTTGGCCCAGGACAAAACCCATATAGCCTAAAGGCTACTGTTGCAGTGAGGAATTCAAACATTTACTGATATAGGTAAGTGCAATTTACACAACTGTACTTTTTGTGTTGGTTGTATTGCAGAGTCTATTTTTTTCTTTCTCTGCATACAACAGCTTGTTTTATTTTCCGTTTCACAGTTGTCATACATGTATATTTATTTTATTTATTTACTTATTTTGATTACTGGGTAAGTGGGCTGGTGCAGCACCCTTTCAAACCACAGCCCATGCCTTAAGGCAGTATAGTGAGAGCAACAAACAGTTAACAGCAACAGACAAATACAGGTGTAGAGTAATAAAGAAAAAAGTATGTACTACAAATAAATAAAAATAAATTCAATAATATGCACACATAAATATAACATGCTTGGGAATAGCAAGATGTACATAAAGTCAAATTACAAAGAAATAACTTGTCAGCCTTAATTATCTAGTGAACGATGATACCCTATTTTGAACAGGGAAGTTAGCTCTCAGGCACAAACATCTTTGATATTCATTCCTCTTATAATAGATATTAAACAGCAACTAAATGAAGCACGTATGACAGTCCTTGTACCCTGCCAGTCTCAAAAGGTGCCTTATTTTGTTGTTTTTCCTTTGACTTAAGGAACTGATACAGTAACTCAGCAAAACATGTTACCAATGACTAATCCCTGAAGTCAAGATACAGAATCCAGGCAGCTGGCCTATGCTACTACTGTCTGGAATCATCACTCCCTGCTTGGATCAGTTGCACCACAGAAGAGCTGGAGTCCTCACTTATGGCTGAACTTAGCACTTGTGGGATCTTCATGTTTACTGCACACAAGAAGTTAGCACATAAGTGCTACGAATTCTACATTTGAAAATGTATGTCTTAAATTTATTTTAATTACTGTATGCATTAGGACATATGTTACTATTTGAGTCCATCCCCCATTCTGTTATGAATTTTTGTTAAATTAGTAAAACATGGTTGTTATCTGCTTTTTCTGAAATGCATGTCATTCCCAGTAATATCACTTTCAAGGAGACTGGCATTCCCCAGCTTCCTGCTCTAAATTTGTTTACACCTTGCCTTGATATGGCTGGAGTGTAGTAGGGCTGCACAAGGCCTCAATTTATAAAACAAAGCTCACAGTGCAGTCTTACCCATAAGTGCACAAGCCTTTGTGAGACTGCTTAGGGAAAATGGGCAAGGTATACTAATGCATGGTATTACAAGGTACGAACAAACTCATGCAGCCTGAGAAGGAGGTTATTTATAGTAATATACATCTGAGTTTGCTTAATCTGTTATTCTTGAACAATTTGTCACCTACTGATGAATGCAGTAGCTAGGGCTGCAAATCTGTGTGGACGATCATTTTCAGAGGGTTGCAAAAATTCAAAATATTCATTCTCAGTTTTAGCCCTGAATTTATTATGCAGAGTAAAAATGTGTGATGTAATGCATACAAAACAGAGGGTTGTCACAACCAAAAATTAAGGCATGTCATTGCCCAGTACAGCTTTTATAAATAAATGCAAATATGGACATAACAGACACATATGCATACATTTATAGGCTGAATTTTTATTATGACAGTTGGCAGAATTCCTGACAGACAGGCTATCTTTCTTTAGCAGTGCAGTATAATTGCCAGTGCATTACCAGATGGATGATTTTCCTACAACAGCATCATTTCGATTGGAAAAAGTTATAGAATTTCTGCTGATTTACATCTGTCAGAGGAAAGTACATTCTCCTGGACTTGCTGTTAGTACCTTCCGTCTCTATCATTTCCTGGGTAATCTGAATCTGAAACAAGACTAATTTGTCTGAACAAATCTACTTAGGTTTCTTTTCTCACTGGTGTTCTGCTCTGTAGATGCTGTCTGCCTCGCTTGCACTGATATCCTTGAAACTTAAACTTTTATCAAAATACACTGCCCTAGTATTGGGATTGCACCTCTACTCCACAGATTTGTGTTACGTAAGCCCCAAATTACTGCTGCTACTATTATGTGTGTTTATTTTTGCACACTTTTTTTCGTTTTGCTCATCTCACTTTTAATCAGATGAGAATGTCTAATTTCGTTGAGTGATGTGAACTTTGGTTTTAATTGCAGGAAACAAAAATGTCCATACAGTGTTACAACATTTAATTAAGGGACACTGTCTACTATTACAAGCACAAACACAGGCAAGTACATTAAAAGCAGGTCAGCACTTCAAATAGATATAGAATTACTAGTGAATCTAAAAAAAGTGTTTTATATATTTATTAACTGAAGTAGTAGTAGAAAATATTTGCATTAACCTTTCATCACAAAGCTACTCAAGTTCTTACAACAAAGTTGTGGAGGGCTTCTTTAACAGTCATATGTAGGTTTTAATACATGTATGTGTAATCTACCTTTAGTGTATATATGTGTTTGTCTTGCTCTGAAAATAAGGTGAATATGAAACGTGAATTTGCTTTTTGACATCCAGGAGTTACGACAGGCTTGACTAGTCTACCACTTTGTTTTCTTTTTGCTCTTTTTCCTCTAATTTGTTTTTGTAAACAGTCAGTGGGTGCTAGAACTAGTTTTGAGTGGTATAGTGACCTCTGTATTTTTTTTTTGCCTTTCAGGATTTGCATTCTTTAGAAAACAGCATCCATCTCAATCAATAGTTTAGGGCTTGCACTGAGTGTATTGAAAGGGGTACAGTCAGGAGACAGAATAGGATGACACGGTGTACTATGGTGGCAAAATGTGTGTAGATATGGACACGAGAAATAGATGGATGATGTGTGCGGCTTGTGGAACAATACTACTGCCCAGGTGTATGCATTGTCACTTATTTTTCTTATGATCAAGTTCTGCATGACAGCTGTTAGGTTTTCATCAGCTACTTGAAATAAAGTGCTTTATATTTTAAAGTTTAAACTCATTTTATTTAGTAAAATTAATTTTCTTGAGAGTAAGGAAGGACATGGATGAAAATAAATGTTTTTATCAGCCACTTTTGGAAAGACTACATTCAAGAATTATTATTTGCATGTTACTAATGCTCATTCACCCCTGTATAAATTAAATTGAATGTGTTAAAAGGCAGACAGTCGGTTAAGTTCTGATGATGTAAAGTATTTCAAAGCTATTTGCATTTTGGTTGGTATGTGTCAGTCATATGATGTTATTAATAGTCTTACTTAAATAGTGTGGTAATAGTAAATTTTGTCTGAAGTATTCTTTTTTCATTAAAGGCAAAATGTTAAACCTATCTGCAACTTAGTGTTGTTGGATTTTGATATTTCATGTAGCATCTTGGATATTTATTCAGTGCTTTCTGGGTGTTTCTTAAAGTGTTGACTAATTGAAACCAGCAGCCTAGTGCTAATTCATAGACATGAGCTGTATTTACAAACCTGCTTCACGGCAGCAGTCAGACTTGGACAACATTTTGTAGTTTGCCAAATAAACAGCGTAGTAACACTTCCGTTTCTGTTTCCCTTACGTTACATTTTACATTCATTCATTGAAAACATTTGCTCTTTGATTTGAAGTTATATACCAGTGAAATGAAAATACTGACTCCTGGGAAGAACTGGCACGCCAAAAGTCACTTTTTTAATTTTAGGTGGTAAGCCTTGGACTTTGTGAAAATTTTTGCACAGGCAACTTTTTATGTGCCTCTGTATATATGTGTGTGTGTATATATACATGTGTATAAGGACTGATATATAATAATGCATGCTAGTGTGTGTGTTAAACAATATTACCTTTTTTTTTTTAAACAGTTTTATTGTTTTACAGAAAACAAAAGGAAGAATAAGCATGTTACAATAATTAGTGTAGTAGTTTTACATAAAAAGTACAGGAATAACAAAATATAACCTATATACATATCTACATATGTGCCAGAAACAAAAAGGATAAAGAAACAATATCATTTAGATATTTGTGCAGACCTGTTGAGCCTTTATGTGGTATGCTACATTTGCCCTTAAATTTATTCCTATAGTCCTGCAGAAGGGGAGTAGTTTAGGTGTCACGTAATTTTCTTTCCCAGATCCATCTACCAGGGTAGTTTCTAAGAAAGAATAGGTGAGTCGGTGCAGAAACCAAGAGTAAGAAAGGTAAATTGAGATTACTATGAGGATTAATTTTTACTCGGTATCCAAGAGCAGGAAGATAAAGTCCCATATTTTTTGATATGCAGCCCTTTTACAGGAATTAGTTATTAATAGTTTTTGTGAAGAGATATATTTAATGGCCAAGGACTTAAAATCCCTCCAGGATATTTTGGAGCGGTCCATCCAATGTTTGGTGATGTAGAGTTTGATCAGGAGGCAGACAATAATTAATGCACGAAGTTTAAATTTAGGTATATAAATACTCGTGATATGTAATAGGGCCATCTCCCAGGACAATGTAGATTTATGGCATCCCATTTTCTCCAAACGAACCTTAAGTGAGCACCAGATACTGTGAGAATACCTACAGGACCACAATATATGTATAATATCTGCATGTGGGTGCGAACAACAGGAACATGCAGTGGAGATATTCGGGTTAAAACAATATTACCTTTTAAACATGCTGTTGCGAGGCAAGAGCCAAAAGGATGAGTGCTTTGTAAGTCTTGGTATGCAGTAATATCTATTCAATACCAAAAGGAGTTTTTGCACTTATGAAATTACATTTTTTGTCATACATTCATTTCATGGGATTTAATGTGAACACTGGGCATATTTTCCACACCCTGTTAGCTGCCTTTGATTTCTGAACCCAGTACATATGCGCATGTGTGTGTGTGTGTGTGTGTTCATAGGTAAGTGCTGTGTTTGAACAATGGAACCAGCCTGGGATGTCCTGTTTACTCTTTGTTATTTGCTTTATATTTAGAACCATTAACGTGACACAAGGTACTCACAAAACAAGGATATGCGTGGTATGGCAATCAAAAAATAATTAGCTTTATTTTAGGTGATACTATTTTGTACTTGATTAAGCCAGAAAAGGACACTTCACTGTTGTAGAACATTCTGAGAGTGTTTCAAGTCTTTTCAGGATATAAAATAAATTAATATAAACAAAACGTTTCAATGGTAAGATATGTACCCGCACATGAATTGTTTCAGCAATACCCATATTTATGAGGACATGATAATATAGGTATTTAGGAGTATGAATTAAAATAATTATATTATGGCATATAAGGGTATGTGGGAAGCGACTAAACAAAAGATAATACAAAAACTGCAAAGCTGGAAGCTGTGGATTATTGGTACGGATAGTAAGATACCAACAGTGAAGAGGTATTTAGTCCCCTTAGTTTTATACACAGGTCAGGCATAGTTTTATCAACCAGAGGAGATGTTGATATTGATAATTAGTAAATAAGTGAAGAATTTTATTTGGCAAGGTAGGAGAGCAAGAGTTAAGTGGAAAAAGTTGGCTCCCCAACAGAATAAGGTGGTTTAGGATTTGAAGACCTTTTCAGTTAAGGCTCATGTATATAACTCAAGCAGATGATTATAAATCAAAGTTGAAAATAATGATGATGAAATGAACTGTGGGGGTGGTGGGAGTTGAAGAAATAAGTACAGAGTAAGATTTTAGATGCAGCACCCTACGGAGAATCACAAGAATCATAATAATGTTATATTTATCAATAGCAGAAAGCTACAGCTTCAAGTATCTCAGAGGGGTGGTTGAGCAGAAGGGATGTCTGAATGAGGGGGGCCAAAGCTAGAATCTGAGGGGCTACAGCCAACTGGCACGGAGTGGCAGGGGGTAGTGTGTGATGGAAAAATGCCAAAGAAGCACAGTACTACTGTATGATTCAGAAACCTGGGCAGTGAGGGCAGAGCAGTTGAGGAAGCTAGAGGCAATGGAGATGAAGTGCCTGAGACAGGTGATAAGATGTATGCTGTGGGACAGGTGAAGAAATGAGGACATCAGAGCAGAAGACCAAGTAGTTCTAATTGCAGAGAAGGTCAAAGAGAATAGATTACTGTGGTTTGGGCAAATGCTCAGGAAAGCAGTATTTGTAAAATGAAAGCTGCAGTACCAAAAATATCAACCCCAGAACTGCAAATAAGATATTCCTGAAATGACTTTATATTTTCACTCCAGCCATCTAATCAATAAAAAAGAGTCTGCTGCCATGGATATGAACTTTCCCACTATCTCTGTTACCAGCTTCGTGGATATGGGCATCTGGAGGCAATAGAAATTGCCTCATGTTTACTGACTACCAGTTAATTCTCAAACAAAGTGATATGGTATGTAAGAGGTGTATTGACACAGTGTCGCTAAAGGAAAAGTTCTCACATAAAAGCACTACTAATGTCAATCTGGTTGTCAGTAGTATACCCACTACACCCATCACAGACAGTTCAAAGCAAACACATATACCCACATAATCGTATGCTGAGGCACTTAAATGTAACCTTCCTAAACTCCAAAGGCCTCCTAGACAAAGTATAGATCACAAATAATATCAGTAATCCTGCACGCACTCTTTCAAAACAACACCCTTATCAACACATATAGGCACATCTCATGGAGCCTCTACTTCTAAGCCTATAAGGCAAGCCACCACACAATTCAGTGTTTTGGTTATTGTAAACTCCATTTTGAGACACACTGATGTCCCTTTCACCAGGCTGAGTAAGGAGAAAGATATGGTCAATTGCTTATCAGGTGCCAAGATCCGCCACATTATGCATCCACTTAGGTCACTGGACTACAAGTACCAGTATGACTCAGTTATAGTCCATGTGGGTGTAAATGACCTGAGACATACCTCCCTAGACAATATGAAAAGAGACATCATGGAGCTCTTGGAATATATGTCCCAGGGTGGTATGAGCCTAGCACTGAGCAGCATTTTACCTTCTCCAAGGATGATGCCACAATACGAACAGAAGATGACGATGGCTGACTTTAATAATTGGCTTAGTTTCTGGTGTCATTCTAAGGTGGAGCAATATCTGTCAGCATGGAAGGAGATGGTCAACAGACTTCACTGCTTTGTCGGGAATAGTCTGCACCTCTCCCCTCTAGGCTTTTGAATATTAGCTAAAACAATGCCCTTCCCCATATTGCCTTTTTAGGAAATGCATTGACTGAAAGTATTTCAGACATAACAAATTAAAACCAAGAAAATCTAAAGGTGTTACTGATCAATGCTAGGAGTCTAAATAAAAAAACTGTACTCCCTACAAGCTCTGCTCACCCTAGAGAATACAGATGTCTGTGTGTTCAGTGAGAAATGGTTTAGAGCCTCGGAGAGCCCCAGCGGCATAGCCAGAGTTTGTACCACCCAGGGCTGTCTTTCAGTTTGCCCCCCCAAGATCATGGTCAAATGGGCCCTCCATACACAAGCCTCCCCCTGCAGCCATTCTAGTGTCCCATTACTTGGCTATGTCTCCTCATTTACTGCAAACACTGTAATGTGCATACTGTTTTCTGCTTTACTTCTACAATGATTATTTGAATTTAATTAAAAAGTTTTATTTTAAATTTTATAGCATGAACACCAAAAGACATTTGCTAAACAAAGCAATACAGTGTCACAATGAAAACATTTAGCATTAAAACTTTTCTGCCATTGAAACTCACATTCACTGAAACAGCAGTGAAACCCACATTCAAAGAAAATGCATCTGGCCAGTGGTGGATAAAGTTTACCTTTGGGCTGTTTACAAATCATAGGCCCCTTGCATACATATTTAGGACCATGCATACATGCATGTGTTCTTTGATTCACCTTACTGATTGTATTAAATTATATTCCTTGTATAATACAAGGTTCCCTATTATGTGTTCGAAGACGCAAATGTTCAAATGTGTCTTTACCGAACTTCCAAAAGCAAAAATTTAAAACGGCGAAGGAGCATATAAGTGATTTCTTTCCCTGAGAAAGAAATTACTTGGCCGCCTTCGTTACTTTGCCATTTTCCCTACTGTGCCCCTTCGTTGTTTTGCATTTTCGCTCTTGTCATTTCAGTAAAGACGCATTCAAAATTTTGCGTCTTCGACGATATAATACAGCACTCTTGCTACAGCGTGTTTTACTGTTTCGAACATTTTTCCAGTAAGCAATGAAACAAAGCGTATGAACCAATAATGACAAAACTACCCAATTCAGAACATTTCAATCATAATAACAGTCTACTCAAACTTCTGTCATCACAATCCACACACACACCTGTTAACCTCTTAGAGCAAAAATATGGATAAAGCCGTAAATAAAAGTAGGATATAAACCCAAATATAGGGACAATTTTTAAATATTGCTCTTACAAACTTAGAATAACAAGTTTTGCATTAGCATGAATTTTCTGAAGGGTATGAAGTCTGTAGCTCAAATGTATGTCATTATTTCTAACTTCAGTCCTTAATGATTTGCCAGTAATTTGCCAGAAAACCACAATTTTATGAATAAAAGGCCAAAAATATGTGGTAAAAATCTAGATATTCTGCGAAAATCTGTGCCACCAATATCAGTAAATATATACAATCTCTGCCTCTGCAGAAGTAAAAAACATCTAAATAATTCCACATTAAAGAGATTTGTAAGTAATGAAGAGGTTGCTGCTAGCAAACAACTTTATATTTCATTGCTTTGTCTACAAATAAAGTGCTTGTTGCCCTTGAAGGACAAATTGCCTATGTTACATTAAAATAATGATAACCTGCTAATATTGCAGTAGGGAATGGATAACCTACTGACAACAGGTTCGTAGTTTCTAGGCATCTTATCCAAAGGAGGACATACTCAGGACTGCAGCACCCCACTCCACCCTTAAAGTACAACACAATATTAAGTCATTCAGTATTAATTATGTAAGTCTTAAACTTTTTTATGTCATGTAATAGTATTAAAACAGAACAATCAACTGAATTAATTTAATTTATTAATTTAAAATCCAAAAATATCATGCTAGCATCAGCAGAAATCCAAACATAGATATTTTCAAAGTACTGTCCAACACACTTTCTTCAACCAAGTCCGTAGTTTATTCACAAACAGATAAAAACTGGTAAAACAGGTAAGCGTTTTCACAAACTAACTGTTTGCTTCATCAGACCATCACATTAACTCTCCCATCACCCCCTTAAATACTCAAGCATCACAAAATCATGTTCAAACTAACCAATCACACATTACAACCAGATACCTTCAAAATTTAAAGCAACAGCCATCTAAAAGTGCAAGTAATACACACTAAAACCTTAACATACATACATAAAAAATATATGCACATATATGTATATCTATATATCTATATATCTATATATCTATATATATATATATATATATATATATATATATATAAATATTTTAAAAGCATGAATATATGATACAGAACAGGGGAATTATTTCATCAGCCTCCTGTTCTTTAGTTTAGGGGTAATTACTATATGTTCGTTCAACCCCTTTCCCAAGTGTGCCCCCAGATTCACGATCCATTTAAGTTCCTTCTCTTCTATTCTTCCACTGATATTGCCCATCCTAACATCCTCCATAACCAGTTCCAATACACTAAACCTAAATTGGTGGTCAGCTCCATATGTTAGCATGTGCTTAGCAATAGCACTGTAATTCTGTCCTCTCTTCAAACAATGCATATGGTCTCTAATACGTTCCAACAAATGTCTGTTCATTTTACCTACATAAAATGCTTTACAACATATACAGCGAGCAAGATAAACTAAATTCTTAATGTTACAGTCTGCATCGACTGTAACAGCATATCTTCTTGCTGTATCAGGGTGTTCAAATACCAAGTCCTCAGAAATATATGCACAGAAATTACAGTTCCCCCACCATGCGTGTGAACCCTTACATCACTATTACATCTTGGATAACATAGTCTCTGTTTAAGTGATTTACTATTCCTATATACCATGTGGGGTTTCTCACCTACTAAATGTGCTACATCACTATCACCCTGCAACACATGCCAATTTCTTTCAACAACCTATTGTCATTAGTATATGTGAACGTAAATGCCACATTATCAAACCTCTTATTCCATTTAGTGCTATTATAACCACCAGCTGAGTAATATGGCTTTGCTCTATTCACCCTAGTATCTCTAGCATAATTACATGCCTCCATAATATAATTTCCGCTATAGCCTCTCCCCTCAAAATCATGTTTCAGTTGCCTAAGTTCTCATTCAAAGTCACCATCTCTATCAGCTAACCTTGAACACCTCATAGCTTGCCCTCTCAGCACATTACGAAATATGTACTGAGGGTGCATACTCATTCTATGGACATCAGTTGCCCTCTGGCAACTCTTCTGATATCGGTTAGTGTGCACAAAACAATCATTGTCCACAGTAATCTTGATGTCCAGGAAGTCTATTTCCTTCACTGAATGTTTACCAGAAAACTTCAAAAAGGTGCTATGTCTATTAAGATATTCAATAAACATCAGTAGATCTGCCTCTTCACCCTGCCATAAGAGGAAAAGGTCATCCACAAATCATCTATACAATCATAGTGAGGCTAATGCTAACTTATGTCCAAAGACATTACTAGTTTCCCACTCTGCCATTATTACATTGGCGTAGCTATTGGCACATGGTGTACCCATAGCTACACCAGACACTTGTAAGAAGTATGCACCATCAAAAATAAAGGCATTGCTATCCAACACCAGTTACAATAAGTAACAGATCAAATCAATCTGTTTTTCCTCATAGATCTCATTTTGAATTAGGAAGCTCTTTACCATTTCTACTCCTTCACCATTAGGAATTATTGTGAACAATGAGTTCACGTCCAGTGTCACCATAACAGCATTTTGCTCTATAGTTGTCCCCCTGGTATAACTAAGCAACTCTTGTAAAAATTGCTTACTATCATCAAGAATGTATTCACATTTCTTCAGTGCTGGTCTCAGCTGTTTGTCAATGTAAATGGATAGCGGCTCAGTCAACCAGCTACCGCCTACTACTATTGGCCTGAATGTTATATTAGCTGAATATGCTAATATATAGATTTATTATTATTATTATATATAATATGGAGATTGCACTCCACAGAACAAAATGGCAAACATACCATTATGTGTTTCATGACTGCCTGTTGTAACCTTAGTCATGTTCCCTTCTAACTTGCTATACTGCAGCATAACTCATGTTAGTGTAGTGAAGTGTGATCTCGGAGTTGATATATTTCAGTAGCAGGGGGTGTGGGTGCAGGGTGGCTTGCCCCTCTGCTTATACTTGGAGAAAAGTAATATGGTTTGTCTTGTATTTGTTTCTGTATCTACTTCTGCTGGAATTTAGTAAGTGTTGGTATCCTGTGTGTTTTCAGTATTCTGAGATTCAGTATTTTGAGTTTTCAGTTTTTTGAACTTTCAAGATTTTCGGCTTTCAGTCTTCTGAAATGAATCTATATATATATATATATATATATATATATATATATATGCATATACACACACACACACACACACACACACACACACACACACACACACACACACTTACCTTACCTACTCTCTTACCGGAATGGCTATTCTGCATGCAAGTGTGGAATGACTTTACAAGTTTACATCAGTGATGGCATGTGTGTGATGCATATATTACATTATATGAGACAAAGGAAATGATTGATATATATATATATATATATATATATATATATATATATATATATATATTTTTTTTTTTTTTGAGGATCCAACTGTCCAAGTAGGGTCTGCCCTGCGTTAGAGGGACAGGTGTTAACTTAATTCCTCAAACTGTCAAAATCAGTTAACCATTCCAAACTCACATGCTCTGCTTCCCTGTATTCTAAACATAGAATTTCATAAATAAAAATGTTAGTTAGCCATGTAGGACAGAAAACATCAGTATTACATAAGGTTTTATACTGCAACCCTTTTTTTTGACTGACATGTTGTAATCTTCCTTTTAAATTTGCCTTGTCATCAGGCAACTCCCATGCGTTTACCAGTGTTTTCAATATCTGAAGTCATGGTTGCAGAGCATTTCAGTACATGGAGCAACTTTACGAAACAGAAATCAAGTAAATAATAAGCTTCTTATAATACCTGAATGGAGGTTGTTATAGGACAAAACTGGGCCATTTACAGATGGGCTATACTGTTCTTTCTCTGCCAAGCAGCTTGTTATGCTATAATGCTTACCTAATAACAATGGTAAAACACAAGTTGCAGTGCCAACAGAAATGAACACTAGATACTCATAGAGGAAAGCACTGCTATTTCAAATTTTAAACAACAAATATACACACCCACAAAAAAAATATATGTATATCAATAGATGGATACACACACACACACACACACACACACACACACACACACACACACACACACTTACACACTTATCTTCTCTCTTACCAGAATGACTGTTTTAAATTCTGCACGCAAGTGAGGAATGACTTTACAAGCTTACATCTGTGGTAACATGCATATGTGTGATGCAGTGCAGAATGACTTTAGAAGTTTATATCCATGGTAGCGTAAGGACCCGTCCTCTCACTGCCCCCCCCCCCCCCAGCTATGGCATTGGAGAGCACAGCAGCAGTGCAGGGCTATAATGCCTTCTACACATTTAGACCAGCTACTACACAGACATGGACTAAAGGTGGAGATGCCTCAATTTACATAAAAAAATAAATATATGTCAAGGCTGGTCAAATATGACAATGCACTTGAGCTTTTCCATGTTCAAATCACCACAGGCAAAATCCCATACCACTTCCTTCCAAGCTATATGTCCCCCTCTATGACCCAAGAAACCGATAACATGTTTTTAAACGTATTGGAAACACTCACCATGCAACCCAATATGATATTCATGGTCAACTTTAATTACCCCATTACTAACTGGGAATCATATATGACACTAAATGTACAGGCACAGAGATTCCTGGATTTTGTAAACACAAACTGGATGGACCAGATTTTCAAAACACTAACCAGTGGTATAAACATACTGAATCTGGTCCTCACTAATATGGGAGAGTGCTGCACAACTCCTAGTGTAATGTTTTTCCTGGTAAGGTTGGACCACAAAATGGACACAGTTTAAGTAAAAATAAAACCTGGAACTCCAGCTAACCCTGGAATATTCAGGAACTACTCTATTGCTAAGTTCCTATTATTAAGCGATAACCTGACAAAAGTTTAAGCCCCCATAAACCCTGAGAATACTAAAACCCTATACAAGCACATCCAGAGCTGCAAAGAGGCAGCTATACCCACCAGGAAGAAGTACAGAACTAATTCAGGAAACAAGCCAACCTGACTTCCAAGATGGCACACAGATTAACAACTTAGTTTTAGCTCTCCCAGTGTGAAAACAGAAACTGAGCAGAGCAAGCCAGTGGACTTATATCTCTGGGTAAAGTACATTAATTGGCTAGTAAGTGCACTGCTTGGATGTCAGGAAAAGGAAATACAGAGGAACTGAAAGAAAATCAGCTATGAAAGGTGAGGAAAAACACTGACTAGGAAGAGTACTTCAGCTGTTCAGCAAAAAGCATTGCAAGCTCCAGACATTACTTCCAGTAACCTAGAGGAAAGTATAAGACAACTGCACACAGGTATGATTAAAATAAATGAAACACTGATGGAATATATCAGTTCAAATACCAGGTGTACTATGTGTCTTAGCATGGATAACCTTTCTTTTAGGTTAAACCAAGTCTATGATTGTGGCTGGCAGTTTGGGACACATGTTCCTATTAGGAGGGTAAAACTTCATTATTTCAAGATCTACATAGTTTTATATAAAAGATCAACCTGCAAAACACTGTATGCATCTAACACGAAAGCTGGAACTAAGCACTTTACAAAAAGCTGTTAAACATAAAAGGTGTAAAGAATAGCTTTTTAACACAATGATGCCTTATGTAATGTCTTTAAATGCCAATGGTCTCACAGATAAATACAAAAAAAAAAGAAAGAGCATTGAAGTATATTAAAAATGTAGAGTGCAAATAGCTATGCTACAGGAGATACTTGGAAAGAACTGAACATGTGAATTTGATAAAGAGAGGTTTTTCAGGATAGTTATTCAGTGGAATGCCTGGGACAAAGTAAAAGAGGAGCACTTATATTAATTACAAGAGGAACTCCAATAGTGATAGAAGATTATAAAAAAGATACTAATGGTAGATTTGTAGTACTAAGGGGCTACTGGCAAGGGAGAAGGATTATACTGGCATGTATTTATATTCCACCTAAAACTGCTATAAGGAAGCTTAAGAAAATTCTGGGAAAAATAAACAGCTTTCAGCAAGGAATATTACTTATAGTCAGGGACTAGAATTTGATTTGCAGTAGTGAAAATAGGTCTGGGGACCCAGAAGGGAAAATATAACAAAGGAGGATAGATATTTGAAGAAATTTATAAAAATATTTGTCATGGAAGATGTGAATTCAGTACTAGGAGATCAGAGTAACTTTACATATTATTCCCCGAGATACAAAACTGGGCTAGGCTAGACAGACTTTACATAAGCTCATAGGACATTACTAGGCTAATGGCCGATTGGCCCTTACAAGCCTAGCCAAGTTCTACCATTATTTCCATGATCAGCATCTATTGTCCCTGTTCAAGAGGGACACAGGTGGAAGCCATGGGGTGAATTTATGGTTACCCATCCAATCGTCTAGATTGTGTTTGAAGAGGGCCATTAAGGTGATCTGTTTGACATGAAGTGGGAGTCTGTTACAAAAGTGTAACCTTTGCGAGACAAATCTGTCCCTCCAGCAGGTTCTATTAATGTCACATACCAGGGTAAGGTCTTTAGAGCGAGTAACCCATATACCATTTGACTTAAAGAGATGCAGCATTTCCAGTAAAGCAGGTCAGAGATTGCCTTGTATGCAAGGAAAAGATCGCCTCTGAGTAGTCTTTATAAAACAGAATAAACTGACAGTGATTTCACGAACTTGAAAAGACTAAACAAATGACTAGAAGATGCGAGTACTGACAGACATTTATTAATAAGTGCTTTTTGTCCTGTTTCTAACAAGAACTTCTTCAGTTAAAAACATTCAAATGTTCTGTGTTTAAAAACCTTTTTCCAAACCACACAATACAATAATAACCAATGACAATGTCCTTCTCATTACGAACAAGCGTGAAAAATCTTTTTAAAAAAATACATAAAATGTGTTTTTAAAAAATTACTTTTCATGTCCAAGCAATAATGTATTATTTATAAAAGCTTCTCAGCTATATACATCCTAAAACAATAATTAAAAATACATGTAAATAAAGAGCTTCTAACTACTACCTTGCTAAACTAAGGCATTTTCAGTTTTCTTTTTGTTAATACTATATATATGCTCATACACCCTTTCTTTTAATTTCCTGTCCATCTTACCAATGTAAAATTCTGGATACTGTTGGCATGTAGCCAAATGTACAACTGCTTTTGAATTACAGTTGAATTTTTTCAGGGACTTGTATCTAATGTTTTGTACAAAGCAAGTTCGTCCAATGTCAATATATTTGCACTGCAAGTACATTTAACATCTGAAAATGCCTAGATTTCTGAATACTTGGGTGATACCATGTTCAAACAGGGTTTTTACATTATTCCCTTTTCTAAAGGTCATTCTTGGTCTCTCCTTAATTTTTTAAACTAAAGTGAGATCACCTTCTATTAGTTCCCAATTCTTATGTAAAATGTTCAACAAGTATGCATCCATGCTAAAAGAAGTTATAAAACTAACAGTAAACTTCTTGGTGTCTGGCATCTGCTTTTCTACTATTGCTGTCCCTTCTTCAATAACTAAAATTGCTGTTTGTGGGTATACTTTATTCAATAATGGTTTATATATACCACTTTCCCTTTTTACTTTAACTTCCTCAGTTATTTGTACTATGACGGCCGTAGGGTAGCCTCTTTTTATAAACATATCATTCAACAATTCACACTCGGCTAAAAATTGTTTATCTTCAGTCACCATTCTGGCTGCCCTCACTAACTGCCCCTTAATCACTGATTTTTTTCTGATGGTATGGAAGAGAACTCATGAAATGTAGAAAAGTGCTAGAATAGGTGCTTTTCCTAAAAATTTGGGCTGTGTATCTGTTCTGCAGTCTGTCCTTTTTAAGTTCTACATCCAAATATACTATTACTTCCTCATGATATTGGTAAGTAAAACTAAGGAAGTGTGTAGTTTTATTCAAATAGCTGACTAAATCTATTGCCTCATTTTCATTGCCTTTAATGATGATAAAAATATCATCCAGCAGTCCTGTATAAAAATGGACCATGTCATTATAACATTGATTATTTTTAATATACTCAGACTCCAAATAAGCCATCACTAAGTTAGCCACACTCCCACCACATGGTGAACCCATCGCTATCTCTCCCTTTTGTAGGTAGTAATGGTTGTCAAAACAAAATAGTTGTTTGACAGTATTATGTCCAATAGTTCCTCTACTAAGACGTTTTCTGAACCTGATGCACCTGTGGCTCTCAACATGAAGGCGGTCCATTCTATACCCTCTAAATGGGGGATCAATGTGTACAAATCCTTCACATCGATAGTCAAAAAGTTGTACTCTGGATGATAATTTAAATCATTTATGTTTTTCAAGAATGTCCAAGAATCTTTACAAATTTGACTTTCCAAATTAATGTATTTCTTTAAAATACTGTCCACAACCTTAGCGCATGAGTAAGTGATGAAATTCCTTGCGTCTATGAGTGGCCTCATGGGTGGGTTAGTGATGCTTTTATGGATTTTGAGGAGCCAAAAAAGGGCAGGTATCCTAGGTGCAGGCATACACAGATAATTGTATAATGTAATATCTATTTTACCATCAATAAACAAATCATTAAGGTAGGAATTGATGTAGTTATAGGCTGTGTTGACTTC
This sequence comes from Protopterus annectens, assembly GCF_019279795.1. Classification (NCBI taxonomy): domain Eukaryota; kingdom Metazoa; phylum Chordata; order Ceratodontiformes; family Protopteridae; genus Protopterus; species Protopterus annectens. The sequence continues at coordinate 610,727,343 of NC_056725.1, read as the reverse complement.
ACTCAAAGAGACCTTTGTATACGTCTCAGCATGTAATATTAGTTCCATTCTAGAATTGTAGTCACTCTTATCTATGACTACCATCCCTCCCCACTTATCGGGATTCATGATCCTTACAGGCATCCTACATAATTCCTTTAATGCTGCTTTCATGTCCCTACTTATGTTATAGTTAACTTTGTTGTCACTATACACTTGTTTATGAAACAGCGTCCTAAAGTCTAGTTCACAAATCTGTTCAAAAATTGCAATGGTCGGATGAAGGGGGGGTTGTATGTACTAGAAATCCTAAATTCACTACTGGGACAGTCTCTTATGCCAATCATCAATATCAAGTTCAACTTCCTTGTAAACAATTTGAAATCTAAAATGGTGTTAGCCAAGTCAAAACAATTAGAAGGGACAAAGGTGAGACCTTTTGATAAAAGTTCAACCAGTTCTTGTTTTAACAAAAATGATGAAAAGTTGTACACTGCAAAGTCTTTTTAATCGTTTTCCAAAATGCGAACACAGTTGTTACTTTCACTGGGGGACTCATTGTTAATTAAAACAGGTTACCTCCTTCTCCTGTTGCCCTTTTGTTTGTTGGTGTTGTTCGTTTTCTGCTGATTCTGTCCCCCTGGTCAATGGTTGGTGGGCCTCAGGTTATAAAAATAATTTTCTTGCTAGTCATTGCAGTTATCATTTACTCTAGGGGACCCTGTTACATTCTCTAAATTACTGATTCAGTTTCCACTTACATTTGGGGCCATACTAGTATTTTGCGCAAATAGTTCGTAGTTCCCTGCTGCGTGATTCCCTGTTGTGTTAACTCCTCCTTGAGCTCTCTGTTGAACAGGAGGTGTGTCTATTGCAGGGTTATTCCTGACATTATTTACACTGGATAGAGAAGACCTAATTCCACCAATCAAGTTCCATTTCTGTGAAGGGGGCAGTTTTGGATAAGCAGTTCCTCTGTTGTAATCTGCACAGTCCCTTTGACGTTTTTTCATCTTCGTTAATTTAATTTTGGCAATATGTTGATCAATGCTCATAAAGACTCTATCATATTCAAATGTATAATGAGCAAAATCCTTGTCCATTTTAATAATATTGTCCAAGTCAACAACTTCTTTAATCAGATCATTTACCATAAACTGATAGTGTTTACTCATTAGGTCTAGCAATTCTAGACCTTGTTTATTGAACACTACTAGTTCTTTGTGAAAGAGTGTATCAGCTTCCAAACCTGTTGGATACTGATAGTGCCTAAGCCCCTTAGGCACTAAATCTTTCCTTATACATTCACCGAGGTACGAGATCTCAAGTTGTAACTTCCTGGTTTTCAAAAGTTTGTAATCTAACATGTTTAAATCCGTAACTAAATTACGATTCCCTCCAGCCAGATGACCCTGTTCAATAGTCTGTGTTTCCTCATTGAAACACAGAGGTTGATGAAGCCATACATTTAAGTCATGGACTCCAATTAGCCTCAAAGGAAAGGAAGAGGTTTGCACTCATATTGGCTCTTGTACATTTACAGACTGGTGTGTTTTTTACCTGATTAGTTATTACTGTTAGAAGCTGTAGGTTCAAATGTGTGGTTGGAATCTGAGATTCTCTATGTTGAGCACCTGCACTCACCAAGTCCATTGATGCTGCTGTTAGAGTAGTAGTCAAGCCATCAGTTTTACATAAATTGTCCAAATGGACTGACATGTCGTCTATACATTGGGAGAGGACCCCTATTGCTGCAGTGAGATTCCTGATGCTATCATTAGCATCCTGCGAAAACAATGTTGGAGTATTGTGTGAAATACTGGCAGTACAGGCAATATCTTCCATAGTCATTTCAAATCAAACACAAATGACTCCAAAATTCCAAAAACAAACACCAATTCACGAACTTGAAAAGACCAAACAAATGACTAGAAGATGCGAGTACTGACAACCATTTATTAATAAGCGCTTTTCGTCCTGTTTCTAACAAGAACTTCTTCAGTTATAGACATTCAAATGTTCTGTGTTTAAAAACCTTTTTCCAAACCACATAATACAATAATAATCAATGACAATGTCCTTCTCATTAAGAACAAGCGTGAAAAAATCTTTTAAAAAAAACACATAAAATGTGTTTTTTAAAAATTACTTTTCATGTTCAAACAATAATATATTATTTATAAAAGCTTCTCACCTATATACATCCTAAAACAAATAATTAAAAATACATGTAAATAAGCAGCTTTTAACTACTACCTTGCTACACTTTTTAACTTCAGTAAACATAACACAGAGCTCACATCATTGAGTCCAGGATACTGATGTGCATTTAATTTCACCTGCCATAGAAGTTCAAGTCTCTCCAATAAAAGAGAAAAAGGGCCTACTCGGATGTCAAATTCTATTTGATCTAAAGCCATGAATTTAAAACTGTGATTCTGCTTCGCTAAGGCATTTTCAGTTTTCTTTTTGTTAATACTATATATATATATATATATATATATATATATATATATATATATATATATATATATATATATATATATATATATATATATATATATATATATATATGCTCATACACCCTTTCTTTTAATTTCCTATCCATCTTACCAATGTAAAATGCCAGACACTGTTGGCATGTAGCCAAATATATAACTGCTTTTGAATTACAGTTGAATTTTTTCAGGGTCTTGTATCTAATGTTGCGTACAAAGTAAGTTTGTCCAATGTCAATATATTTGTACTGCGAGCACTCTCCCACCACAAGAGTCTAGACCACAAACCATCCTAATGTAAAACAACTGAATTTAGAGCCCAAGTGCTGAAGCCAGAACTAAGACACTACAAAAAACAGACACAATAAGCCTTCAACCAGCAATTTCCATTTCACTGGAACATGTGCATTTAATTGAAAGGCTTAAGACGCACCCAATAACTACCATGTGCCAATAGTAACTAAAATAAAAACACAGGTTAATGAAATAAAAATGAGACACTAATGCTTCCCCACCTATCTGTTGAAAAGAGAGGAATTTTAGGGATGGGTAGTGGAGATTATTCAGGAGTTATTAAAGAAGATAGAAATATCTTCTGAAAATATAGCTAGGGAGTGGGATAAAATTATCATGGAGTTTAAATATGGGGTGGAAATAAAAGAAAGGGAAATATGATTAAGAGGTAACAAGAATTATTTAGAATAACTGACAAATGCAGAATAGGGGGAATCTCACAGAACAAGCACAGGAGCAACTGCAGAATGTTAAACAGAAAATAAGGGATTACTTTGATAATATGCATGAGTTTAGAAAGATTGCTGTTAAGCAGCTGCTTTTGATAATGACTCTAGAGCACAAAAAGTTTTAGAACAATGATCCAGGCAACAGAAAGCAGAAAGGGTTGACGTCAAGCTTAGGGAGCCTACAACAAGGAAGATAACAGGCGATACTTTAGACGTATTAAAAATATTTCAGAAATTCTATGAAAGTCTATATAAAGCAGAGAAATATGGAAATAAAGAAAAGGTATAAATGGAAATGTTTGTGAGATAATTAAATATGCAAAGGTTAGAAGTAGAGGAGGCTCAATTACTAGTAGTTAGGATAGGAGGAGATGAGATAAAAATGGTGATGCATAACCAATCCATAGGAAAGTCCCTAGGACTAGATGGTGTTCCTGTGGAAGTTTGGAAGCTAAGAGGGAAAAATGATAAAGATCTGGATTGTTTTGTTGAACAGTATTTTAAAAGGAGGAGAAGTACCAACATCCTAGAAGAAAGTGGTGATAGCTGTAATACCTAAAGAGGGTAAATGCATATCAGATCCAACTTCATACAGGCCCAATTCAATACTAAAGCATGATTATAAACTGTTTATGTCTATAATGACTAAATGAATGGCAAACGTGATGCCAAAATTGAGAGATATGGACCAATGTGGTTTTGTGGAGGGGGGGAAAAGATTTTACAACACTAACAGAACAATGATGATCCAGAGGGAAGCAGAATGTCAGAAAATACTACTGTTGTTGGTGGGTCTTGATGCAGAGAATGTATTTGTCAGAATAAGCTGTGACTTTATGAGCGAGGCAGTGGAAGCATTTGCATTCCCTGATAAAATTATAAGGCTGATTAGGAGGATATATGAGGGATCAGAGGCAAAAATTAAAATGGATGGGTTTCTCTCTGATAATTTCTGCTTGAGCAGAGGAACCAGGCAGGGCTGTCCTCTTTCCCCTTTGTTATTTGCATTATATTTAAAACCATTGGCAAAGAAAATAAGGGACTCAGAAATTCAATTCAAGGATATAATTGGTATGGTAGTCAAGAAAAACTGGCACTATCTGCAGATGATATTATTTTATACCTGACAAAACCAGAAAAGGGCATTTCAGTGTTGTGGAACATTTTGAGACATTTTCAAATCTTTTTGGGATATAAAATTAATGAAGCTAAAACAAACGCAATAGCCATAAATTATGTACTCACACATGAAGTGGACCAGCAATATCTATATTTATGGGGACATGATAAAATGAAGTACTTAGGAGTGTGGATTAAAAATGATTCCAGTGTGGCAGCTAAGGATATGTGGGAAGAGACTAAACAAAAGATAATAAAAAAGCTGAGAAACTGGAAGCTCTGTTAAATAAATATGGATAGTAAGATACAAGCAGTTAAAAATGTTTCAGTCCCTTTAATCTTATACACAGTACAGGCATATTTGTGTCGACCCGAATAGAAGTTGTGGATAGCAATTAGTAAAGAGCTGAAGGATTTTATCTGGGAGGGAAAGGCAGCAAGAGTCAAGGAGGATAAGGTGATTCTTCCAAAAGAACAAAGCAGACAGGGATTACAGAATCTGAAGGGGTATTTCAGAGGTACAAATTTAAGACTGATTTAAATAGCACAAGCAGAAACCTATAATTTAAAGTGGAAAGGGATGATGATGAAATTGGGGGGGGGTGAAGAAACGAGGAGAGAATGCGATTTTGGATGCAGATTTTTAAGCAGAATAACAATAATCATACAAAATATTATATCATAAAATAACAGATAGTATTCTAAGAACTAACCCAACATGGGAATGGAGAAAGGTGATTCTGCATATAGGGATGACTGCAATTAGGGATACAGACAATAGGCAAGAGTCAGCTGGAATTTATTGGAGAAAACTGGCAATGGAACCAAGGTATTGGGAGCAAATAATTAGAGAGGGAAAGATAACAGAATGGGAAGATGTTAAGAATGTATTTGGACTGCAGATTAGAGATTTTCTTCCTTATCAAGGATTGATATCAGAGTATAGACAAAGAGAAAGAAATTGGGGGTAATAAACAAAAGACCAGCACTGGTGGAGCTTTTAATAGAATCTAGAACAGAAGCAATTGTACTAGTAGTAGAGAATATTGTAGCAGAGATAAAACAAATGGAATTGGGATATTTAGAAAAGGGTAGGAGCAAGTTACATAGAAAACATTGGAACTGTGGGAACAGTACATACAGGGGAGGAATGAAATTTAAAAGAAGGCAGGATTTAAATGAGCTATGTAATGTTTGATGGACAATGATTGGATAGATTATAAGTGATCTATAATGTTTACAACTAAAATTATGGCAATATGGTTTGTGATGCATATTGCTTGTAACTAAGATTAGGTCAATATGGCTTGTTTTCATTTATATAAAAGTATGATTGCCTATGTCATAAGTGATAATTTGATAAAGATGTTTTTTGTTTAACCAAAAAAATGAACAGGCCACCCTCGTGGATTCACAACATTAATAGGATGTATAATAGAAGGAAGAAAATCATGGCAAAAATTAGGAGGTGTAGCACCCAACAGGATGAAAACACTCTCATCAAACTAAACAAGCAGCTCAAAGAAAAAAAAAGTCTACCAAAGAAAAATCTGAGGTAAATTTGGCCTCCCAGGCCAAGGAAAACCACAATGCATTATTTAGCTATGTCCACAACCTCAAATGCAATACACAGTTGTGTGCACAGCTCATTATTAATGTAGTCATCTATAGAGTCAGAAGATATAGCAAATCTACTGGATGATAAATTTAGCTCCAACTTTATATCTGTCTTGCCCTCAACGTTCCCTCAGGAAATACCATCAAATATAACTTCCCCTTCTATCACTATGAAACAGGTCCAACTCATTACAGCCAAGTGATGTCTACAGGTGTTTCTGCAGTTACCTCCTACTGTTCCTCCAGGCATCAAATATTGCCTGTTCATATCTGCATTAATAAATCCAAAACCATGCTACACACAAGGTATCAGTATATTTTATCTTGAAGCATATATGATGGCAAACACAATTGTATTGATATGTGACCTCTGTTAATAAGTATTTGGGCAGCGCAGTGGGGCAGCGATTAATGCTGTCGCCTCACAGCAAGAGGTTCTCTGGTTCAATTCTCGGCTGGGGTGCCTTCTGTGTGGAGTTTGCATGTTCTCCCTGCATTTGCGTGGGTTTCCTTCGGGTACTCCGGTTTCCTCCCACATTCTAAAAACATGCATCTGGAGCATTTCTTCCCGGGCCTCTGCTGAAAACAGGATCTTTGGAACCTAGTCGGACTTTACCGGTCAACAAATGTTAAATAAAAAAAAAATAAATAAATTTGTTAGAACTGTTGTTGTTGTGTCTTTCGGCTTTTTCCCGGTTAGGGGTCACCACAGCGAGACTGAACTGAAAGGTACTAAATTCATTTTTTAAAGGCTGAAGCCACACCCACTGGGCATTAAAGGTATACACTCAAAAGAGCTCTGCTGGAAGGAATGAGTTAATGCTGTCTCTAAGGCTAAGAATACAGGATCAATGAGCCCAGACAACATCCCAGGATGTCTTCTAAAATCATAAAACATGATGCATCAGGCCTACTGTAATTGCTGTTTAACTGTGTCCTCCATACAGGCTTTATGCCTCATGAATGGAGAACAGCAACAGTCGTCCCTCAGCAAAGGTGAGCCATCTACAGACCTTGGAAACTACAGACCCATAAGTCTCACTAGCCTCATATGCCAAGCCATGGAAAGAATTATCATGGAAATGATCAGTAATGACATAAGAAACATCTAGACAATGGACCCAACAAACTCTGGTTTTGTCAAGGGCTGGCCATGCCTACTCAACCTGGTGGACTTCTTTGAAAAGGTCACCAAAGCAGTGGATGAGGGCAAAATCTTTTACACTGCTTACCTTGACCTGAACAAGGCATTTGACACCATACCCCATGAAGGCACTGTTGACAAACACAGGAGGTTAGGTATAAACACTTATGTCACACATTGGATAGCTAGCTAGCTCACAGACATGTTTCGTCTCCCAGGCCCCTGCCTACATTTATCAAGGGTACCAGAACTTGTCAGAGATTTGGGATGCATGGCTGGGGTTAAAAAGGCCCTTGTGGTTGTTAGCCTAGTAAACACCTATAAACTTATGAACAA
>NC_056725.1:610709907-610717407 GCF_019279795.1 Protopterus annectens | reverse complement strand
GGACGCCATTGTGAAATAAAACGCAAATGTGTGAACAGTGGTATCAGTACTGGTAATAATAATAATAAACCAATTCAGCAGTAATAAAACAGTCAGGCCAACCAGTAAATATAGGTCTAAATGTTTGATCTCATAACTAAAGATGATAGTTTAGCGGTACAATTCAGCAGATCGGTCAAGAGCCTGTAAGAATCAGAAACATTTGATTAAAGAGCATGGGCATTAAACTGACTGTTTAATGGAAGGGGGGTGAAATGAAGATAAACACAGATATATATTTAGAATAGATAGTAATCCGGGTGGGATTGTGGCTGTATGGTTGTGTGGAAGTGAGGAAGCTAGGAGTGGGGCATGAAGATAGTGACCAGTAAAGAGAATGCATAGTGCAAAACTATATGTTGATATGTATAAACAATTACGTCCCAGAATGTTACCATAAGCAACACAATTTAGAGATAAAATGATTTAAACAATTTTCCATTTGGGCCAACTGATTGACTTAGTCTGATCAAAACCAAAAGTCAGTAATAACCATCAATTAGGTCAAGTGGTAGCCTCAGTCGGTGAATGACTATAAAAGTTGATCGAAAGAGACCAAATAAGACACAATAAGATAAGCATAAAATAAGCATAACAGACTTCTTTGCAGTTTTCCCCCAGGCTTCATCAGATCTGCCAACTAGAGTGTAGCCTCAGATAGGTGAGTTATTCTCCTGATTTCTAATTGAGTAAAGTACAGTAAAAAATCACTGAAGCTAAGTATGTATCAGCATTTCTACATATCAATGGGAATAATTATGAACATGAGCAACATTAATGAAACAATAGTACAGAACAAACAGTAAAAAACAATAATAAGACAACAATAGTAAAAAAATAATAAAAACATGGTAAAAAACAGATTACAGTCTATCAGTAAATGGTGTTCAGTAATAAGCATGGTGGTATAGTTTCCAAAGGTTCAGTACGCTGTTTATGGACACCTGTGTGTATAACCCTGGTGGTCTGTAGGCTACCAATATGATCTGCCATTCAAGTTCGCTTCTTTCAGGTAGTCATTATGCTGTCCTTGGAGTTCCCCCTTAGGGAGTTGGTCGAGCACGTGGAAAAGAAAAGTGTCATGTCTGGGTCTGCTCTTGTGGTGTTTTGCATGGGCATTGCTTAGGTTGTCATAGTATATGCCCATGAGGTGCCATGCGATCCTGGTCTTTAATTTAACAGTCTTGCCCACATAGAAAGCTGGACACTTCATGCATTGTGCCCTGTAGATCATATTGGGGGTGTTACAGTCATGGTGCCCTTTACTCTGGAAGAAGCAGTTATCGGAAGTGTTGTAAAAGCCTGACCATTGCTCATGAATCTGCAGTAGTTGCAGTTAGGGGGACCACAGGTGTAAGTGCCACGAGGGTCCTCTGTTGGGAAATCATCTGTCCTTTCAGCTCTTTCCACGAAGTCACAGATGTTTTTCTTTCTCTGGACATTGAAGGTAGGTGCCTCTGGGAGGATGGTTTTGATTGTGGGGGAATTCTTGATGATGACCCAGCTATCCTTCACGATTTCTGTAAAGGTCCTGAAATCTGTGGAGAATGTGATAATCATGGAGATGTCTCTTGTTTTCTTTTTTTTTTTGGTGCATCATTTTGGACCTGGTACTCAAAAGGTCTGGGTTTGTGTTTCTTCATGTAGTAATTGGTCCAAGGATCTTTTTTATAAACTGGTTGCTCTACTCACGAGCAAGGAAATCTTTTTCAAGGTTACTTATGTTTACAACAAAGCCTCTGAGTTCTTTAGAGACCTGTGCTATTCTTAGGCCCTGCAATTTGATTGTGTTTCACTTTGTCTTGGTGGGGTGCATGCTGTTTTTATGTCAAAAATCCTGAAGGGGAGTACCATACTCAATAACTGGCCTAATCAATGCTGAATATAAGAGAACAATGACCTCTTTAAATCTGGATGATATTCCATTGCTAATTATCTACGATACATTGTAGAATTTTCTGACTACTGTTGTCATGGGATAATCAAAAAGGAGGGCATTATCAACCCATGATCCAAGGTGCCTAACGACATTTTCAGTTTTAAGTGAAGTATTGTTTATGCTGCGTGCAAATGTAACAGTATTACATTTTTTTTATTTAATTTGAGCCCATTGTCAGTACATCAGTTATTTACATGTATAAGTTCTTGCTTTAGGGTATCAGAGAGAGACTTGACAGTATCTCTCAGTTTACACTCATCTGCAGACTTAGTTAGCCAAAGGTTTTGGTTTCCAGTCTGGAGATCAGAAAAGTGGATGCCAAAAAGGAGGGGTCTCAGCACTGAGCCCTGTGGGACACCACTGATTACTTTCATAGTTTCTGGTGAGGCATCTGCCACTCACACTGTGTGGGTTCTGTCTTTTAGCAGTTTGCAATCCTTGCACAGAGATCTATTTTTAAGCTCTTAAGCTAACTTAAAATGCCAACATGGGTTATGGTGTCACATGCCTTGTGTAAGTTAAGATAAGACACGTAAACATTATGACAACTATCAACAGCCTATGTAACCCTCTCAAAGAAGTTAACCAAATTCATTAGGCAGGATCTTCCTGTGACTGAGGTCAAATCTAATGAAATTTTTGATATCATAGCTTATAAGGTTAGTTATAATACATTCCATGGCTCTATAGGAGGATGGGTCTATAATTCTAGAGTTAGTGGTAGGGCTTATCTTGTAGAATGGCATCACCATTGCAGCACCAAAGTTCAGGAACAAAACCTGTAGATAAACTTAGGTTGAACCATTTGCAGGTGGGGGGCTCTGCCAGGCCATGCATAGTACTGTTTATTTAACAATGTGGTATATTGTCAGGTTTCATGGAAGAGCATTTTGGTTTTTAGGAAGCACCTTTAGTACATGTTACTTTATGATAATGGGGTTTAAGAGATTCACAAATATAAGAGCTTTGGAAAGAAGTTTCTGGGGTAAAATTAGCACTAAATGTAGTTACTAGTTTATTGGTAACCTCTACTGGGTCTGAATAGGTGAATAAGTAAGTTCAGAGCAGTGTTGGGTATTATACCTTCATTTCCTAATATAACTGAAGGATTTCTTTACTTACCTTCAGAAGCTAACCTATGTTCAAGGGCTAGTAGTCTTAATAGTATTTTTCTAGGTTTTAATGATATTTCTGATAATACCCTTGATATGAGGGGTTTTGGATTCCCTGTATAATTTAAGGATCCTTTTTTGTAAAATGTATGTTGTAGTTCCATCAGAGAGGTTTGTTTTTGAATTTACCATTATATTGTCTTCTGGCTGGCAATGCTAACTTTATATATTTATCTAAATAAGCATAGATCTTCTCCATGAAGCAACCTGCTGTGTCAGTGCAGAATTGATGCTGCTGTGACTGAATTTTGAAGCCTGTTCATAGACTTTGATGAGGTGAGTTTGAAATCATTGAACTCTTGAGATATTATGTGTGGGGTTTTTGAGATTTTGAAAGTAAAAGTCACAAGATTATGGTTTGATGTAACCTGTAAAGGACATACCTTGGGTATAGTGTATGTAGAGGCTGTATTTGTGAGGACCAGATCAAAAATAGTATGCCCTCTAGTAGGTTTACTAATACTGTCTAATCCAGGGGGATTTTGTTTATTAGATCTAAGAAGTTCTGGGTATACCCTACAATGGAAGTATAGGTGCTTCCATTTATTGAGGGGGTAGTTGAAGTCTCCAGGTGAAATGGAGTTTTTATTTACAGGGAGGTCACTGAGTACATTTAGGAATCTTACATTATTATCAGGGGGCATAGAGGATATTCTCTAACAGGCAATAAGTTGATAGTTTGTCCTGTTGACATAGAGTTCTTTGAGTTCTATTTGTGGGGTTCTGGTCCATGCCCTGGAGGTGATATGGACTTTAACAAATATGGGGATGCCACCACAGTTGCCTTCAGGCTGAAGAACCTAGGCATGGAGGAGTGCTTTCTTTACATTTAAGACACGGCACAATATTTACACAAATATGGATGAGTTCCAAATGCAGGAAAGCCTCAGTATTGGGCAGTTTGTTGTTGAGACTTCTGGCATTGAGCACAACCACTGTAGTGTTATCCAGATTTTGGTTTGATATGCTTGTTACATTAGAATGTCCATTACATGGAGTTTGCTTAAAAGGGGAACCATGGCAACAGCAAAGAATTTAGCCCATATGTGGAAACCTTGGAATAAGAGGTGCAGGCCATATTTGCAAAGCAAGTAGAACAGTCATGCTGTCACTTACTGGATCCCTCTGGAATGACACAAGCTATTTCACCAATTACTGAAACAATTATTTTTTCTTTGTACCTAGGCTTGATTCTTGGAGATGAAAAGATTCCACTTTGGGACAGTGACTTGCCTGCGTTTCCCACAGTCATGGAGATTTCTAATATGCCTTTTTGCATATACCTCAAGGTTTTGAGCCCCAAGTCACTCACCCCCACATGGACCTCCACCACATAGTTGTCATATTTGTCACATGAAAGGATCTTTAGAGACTTTGTGATGTCAGAGATCCTGGGACCTGAAAGATAATTTACTGTTACCCTATTTTAGTCCAGCCTATGGCCTGAAGAATTTGTGTGCCTAATTATACAATCATCTATCACTAAAACATTTTTATTGGTACAGCCCTCATCACTTGGGGTGAGGGTTCACTGGATGAGATGATCATTTAGGCAATTATCAAGGGTGGTTTAGGATTTTTTGATTATGCCCTCTGCCAGTGCACCCAACCATTGATAGACCATGGGTGGGCAGGCAGTGAGTGCCAGCATTGAACTTTTCCTCAATTTTGCAAGGGGCTGATGTCAGCCAGACTGCCCTGCCAACCCATGTGTCACATACTGTACCATTGTTTCCTTGGTTTCCACCATGGAACTCAACTCATGCACATGAACCCGTACGTCTGTGCCCATCTCCCCCACTTGGATGGACACACTCAACCTCCTTGCCTACGCCATCAAGTGCCTAAGCTGCTACTCGATCTTGGGTCACAAGGGCTGTAGTCAAGGCTTTATTCTTGTATTCCACTAGAGCAGGCTGTACCGTATCACTATTAAACTACAGGAAGCTATGCAGACCATTAGACTTGGAACTCAGGTAACAAATGTGCTGTGATCTGCTCCTCTCAGTGCAAAGATCATTGGGCCTTCTCTGAGACAGGTCATGAAAACAATGACATACCTACACCTCAAAATTGTAGATCTGTTTCCAGTGGCAGATGAAAGTGCTCATGTCCTCCCACACGATAGTCTCCTTCATGGCCCATGTAAGCAGATCTCATAGTATCTTAGAAGGGAGACCATTGGATACAAAATACAATGGCAGAATTGTAGCATTCACTATAAAAGATTGTATATCCTAGCACAAAAGTACAAATCATGTGTATCTACTTCAGCAGCAAAAATGCTCAACCACCTTGAGGTATTCTGCAGCCAACTGAGGAGTGTTGTGCCCAAAAGAAGTTGTCATTCCATAACATTCAATTGAAATGAATGAAGTCTCATTCATAGTGTACAGTGTAATGATGCACACAAATAGCTGTGTGCTGAATGGGAAGTTTATTTAATGACCGAGCACTGAGGAGTTGCACAAAACTCAAAGTTTCTTCTGTATAAATATTTTGAGGTGTTGCTGCTTAATTAAGGTTGTAACTAATGTTTTTGTACGCTAGTACAATGTATACATGTGGGCAGCAGTCTGCAAGCCATTTTATGCTGAATACTGTACTATAAAACAGTATTGTAAATTCACTCAGTGTATGCACCTGATACAGTAAATTGTAATACACACTGTCAATATCCATTGTAACAAGTAGTATACAAATATATATGCATGTGTGTGTGTGTGTGTATATATATATATATATATATATATATATATATATATATATATATATATATATATGTAGGTTCATAGGTTGGTACTAGGCTATCAACCCTAGGGCCTATACAAGCCTAGCCATAGCAATTCCCTGGATATTTCTTCCCGCAATATTTACTTCCCTGAACCCCTGTCTAGCAGGGTGACTGACTGATCCCTGGGGTGAATTTCCTATCTCCCATCCAATCGTCAAGGTTGCCTTTGAAGAGAGCCAAGGAGGTACCCTGCTTGACATGTACGGGCAGTCTATTCCAGAGTATGGGGAGTCTCTGGGTCAGGAACCTATCCCTCCAGCATGTTTTGTTCATTGTGATGACAAGGTTTAGATCCCTGAAGTGTGTGGCTCTGAGGGATTGGGATTTCTTTAAGTGGAGCATGTCCAACAGCTCAGGGTTTGACATGGCCTTGTATGTTAAGCAGAGATTGCCTCTGAGTAGATGATATGCCACAGAATATAGCTGGCGTTTTTTTAGACGGTCAGCATAGGGCATCTGATTTAGACCTGTGATTCTTTTAGTGAGGTATTTCTGCGGCCTTTCCAGCTGTTCATAGGTTCATAGGTTGGAACTAGGCTATCTCCCAAAGGCATTTATAAACCTAGCCAGAATGTTTTGGTTTTCGTTGCCCCCTTTGATTAGTTCCCTGTGCCTCTGTCCAGCAGAGCTACTGAAGTGATCACCGAGGTAAACTTTCTGTTTTCCATCCACTTGTCAAGGTTTCTTTTGAAGAGTGTTAGTGAGGAGCTCTGCCTAATGTAGATTGGGATCTTGTTCCAAAGCATGAGAAGTCTCTGGGACAGGAATCTATCCCTCCAGCACATCCTATTTATTGTTGTGGTGAGGTTTAGATCCCTAGAGCGTGTGGCTTGAGGGGATAAGGTTTTCTTTAGGTGGAGCATGTCCATCAATTCTGGGTTAGACATGGCCTTGTATGTCAGGCAGAGATCACCACTGAGTAGGCGGTATGCAACCAAGTACAACTGGAGTTTCTTCAGTCGAGCTGCATAGGGCATCTGTTTGACGCCAATGATCCTCTTGGTGAGGTACTTCTGTGGTCTTTCCAGCTGTTGCAGGTGTCTTGTAAGTTACATCCCAAATGGGGGCGTTGTACTCTATGATGGGTCTGATGAGTGATGAGTAGAGGGGCACAATGACTTCTTTTGATCTGGATGCAAACCCTTTTGTGATTAGGTGGGTCAAGTAGAAGGATTTTCTAACCACTTTGGCAATGTGATTATCAATGGTGAGATTACTATCTACTTGGGTCCCCAGATCCCTTATGCCAGTTGCAGATGCCTTGTGAGGTACATACCAAATGGGGTATGTACTCTATAATGGGTCTAATGAGGGATGAGCACAGCGGGACAATGACCTCCTTTTTTCTGGATGAAAAGCCCTTAGTGATGAGGTGTGCCACATAGAAGAATTTCCTGACTGTTGTGGTGATGTGGTTATCAAAGGTGAGACCACTGTCCACCTGTGTCCCCAAGTTTCTCATCACACTTTCAGTGTTTAGTGTACTGCCACCTATGTGGTAATTCATGGGTACATGTTTTTTCCGAAAGGGGATAGCTGTACATTTTTTGGCATTA
>NC_056725.1:610662407-610707407 GCF_019279795.1 Protopterus annectens | reverse complement strand
TACACCTCCAACATTTGCAATCTACCTAAGGAAACATTTTTTGGAGTCTGCTTGGAGTATAAAAATGCCTTTGCAAGAATTTGCAAGCAAAGACCCCACATCTTCTAGACTCTGTTGCATATTTGGAAGCCATACATATACCTTCCCATTGTTTCTTTGTGAATTGTTTACTTTCACTTAGGATCCCCCTATTCCTTATATCAATCTGTGATAGGGAAGGCAATCTCTAGCCTGCACTCCATATGTATTCTTGGTCTCTTCCCATTCTATTCCCTTTCTCTCTCTAATTATTAGCTCCCAATAACTTGGATCCTTTGCCATTTTTTTCCAGTAAATTCCAGCCACCGCTTGACTTCCCTAATTGCAGTCATCCCTGTCAGCAAAATCTCCTTTCTCCATTCTGTGTTGGCTTAGTTCTTAGAATACTTTCTTCTACTTTATAAATATAATTTTTCTGTATGGTTATTTTATTGCTATTCTCCTAAAGGATATGCACCCAAAATCCCAGTCTCTCCTTGTTTCTTCAACTTCCCCCATTTCATCATCATCATCATCATCCTCATCATCATCCCTATCCACTTTGAATTATAGCTTTCTGTTTGTGCTATGTATAGGAGCCTTAACTGTGTAGCTCTGAGATACCACTTCAAATAAGGTAATCCTAAACTACCTTGTTCTACTGGAAGGATCAACTTAACTCAATTGACTCTTGCCCTATTCCACTCTCAGCTATAATCCTTCAACTCTTTATTAATTGATATCTACAACTTCTCCTCTGGTTGGTAAAAATATGCCTGACCTGTGTATAAACCTAAAGAGACTAAAACATTTTCACTGCTTGTATCTTGCAATCGATAGCATAAAACATAGCTTCCAGTTTCTTAGTTTTGGTATTATGTTTTGTTTAGTTTCTTCCCACATATCCTTAGCTGCCATAACAGAATCCTTTCTAACTCATAGCCCTAAGTACTTCATTTTATCATGTTCACATAAATATTGATATTGATGAACACATTAGTTTGTGGGTAGATAGTTTACAGCTACTGCCTTTGTTTTATCTTCATTAATTAATAAAATAAATAAATAAATGTTATATCCTGAAAAGGTTTGAAACTGTCTCATAATGTTCCACAACACTGAAATATTCTTTTCTGTTTTTTATCGGGTACAAAACATATCATCTGCAAAGAAAGGTAACTTTTCTTGATTACCCTACCAATGATATAATTGAATTTCTGAGTCCTTTATTTCTTTGCCAGTGGTTCTAAATATAATGCAAATAATAAAGAGATAAGAGGACACTCATGCCTGGTTCCTCTGTTCAAACAGAACTTATCAGTGAGGAACCCCCCCACTTTAATTTTACCTCTAATCCTTCATATATCCTCCTAATTAACATTATTATTGTGTCAGGAAATGCATACGTTTCCATTTCCCTACTCATAAAATCCCAGCTTACTCTGTAGAGTGCTTTCTCTGCATCAAGACCTACCAACAACAGTGGCATTTTGTTATATTCAGCTTCCCTCTTAATCATCATTGCTCTACTAATGTTGTCAAATGTTTGCTTCCCCTCCACAAAACCACATTGATCCATGTCTATCAATTTTGGCATTAACTTTGCCATTCTTTTAGCCATTACATACATAAACACTTTATAATTATGGTTTAGAGTTGAAATGGACATGTATGAAACTGGATCTGATCGATCTTTACCATCTTTAGGTATTATAGTCATCACAGCTTTCTTCTAGGATGCTGGTGCTTCCCTCCTTCTAAAATACTGTTAAACAAAACCTTCAATATCTTTATCAGTTTCTTCCCTCCTAGTTTCTAGACTACTACAAAAATGCTATCTATTCCTGGGGACTTTACTGTAGATTGGTTATACATCATCATTTTTATCTCCTCTCCTCCTATCTTAACTGTTAGTAATTGAGCTTCATCTGCCTCTAACATTGGCATATTTAAATTTTCAATGAACATTTCCATTTCTACTATTTCTTGATTTCCACATTTAACTGCTTTGTATAGATTTTCATAACATTTCCAAAATATTTATAATACCTCTATAGGATCTCTGATTATTTTCCTTGTTATAGGCTCACTAAGCTTGGCAACAACCCTTTCAACTTTCTGTTGCCTTAGCCATTGTGCTAAAAGATTTTGTGCTCTGGAGTTATTATCAAATAAACAGCTGCTTCTGTACTCATGCATATCATCCAGGTAGTCCATTATTTTCTCATTAACACTCTTGAGTTTTGCCTCTTCTTGTTCTGTGAAATTTCTCAGATTCTGCAATACTTTAAACTTTGTTAGTCCTGCTAAATAATCCTTATTACTTCTTAATAATATTTCCTTTTCTTTTATTTCTACCCTATTTTTAAAGTCCACTTTTATTTTATCCCACTCTCTAGCTATATTTTCTGAATACATTTCTGTCTTCCCTAATAATCCAAATAATTTCCACTATCCATTCCTTAAATTCCTCTGTGTTTAACAGATAGGTGGGGAAGTGCCAGTGTCTCATTTTCATTTTATTAGCCTGCATTTTTCTGTTATTTTTTATTGCAGCATGATCTGAAATAGCTATTTGATGCTAATTAGAACTTTCAATTAAATGCACACGTTCCTGTGAAATAATTTTTTGTCTAGCCTAGCTCAGTTTTTATACCTTGGGGAATAATATATAAATTCTCTTTGAGCTCCTACTACTGAGTGCACATTTTCCATACCAAATATTTGTTTTATAAATTTCTTAAAAAATCTACTCTCTTTTGTTATATTTTGCCTTCTAGGCCCCCCCCCAGATGCATCCTCACTATTGCAAATCAAATTCCAGTCTCCATTTATAAATAATATTCCCTGCTGAAAGCTGATTATATCTCCCAGAATTTTCTTAAGCTCCATTGTAGCAGTTTTAGGTCCAACATCAATAGATACAGCATCATCTTCCTCCCCTGCCAGTAACACCTTACTAATACAAATCTACCATTATTATCATTCGCTCTCTTCGGTCATTATTGGCGCTCCTCTAGCAATTAATATAAGTATTCCCCTTTTCCTTTGTATAAGATATTACACTGAATAACCATCCTGAATCAAATTCACATGCTCAGTTCTTTCTAAATGTGTCTCCCGTAGCATAACTATTTGCACTCTGCATTTCTTAATATAGTTCATTGCTCTTTCTTTTTTGTATACACCTGTGAGATCATTCATATTCATAGATAATATGGAAAGTGCTGCCATTATAACAAGAAATTATAATTCCCACCCATTATGTATAACAGCTTTTTTTAAATGTCTAGTTTAATCTTTTGTGCTACGTGCATACACGGTTTGCCAGATTGATCTTTTATACAGTTGTTTCTTGTCATAGCCATTCGAACATATGTCACATCTTAACAAAACTTTTTCATTTTAATGAAAACCCTCAAAAAAAATAACACACCCACAGAACACACTAATAACCTATTAACTTAATACAAACACATAAAATATGCGCATCTTCAAATAATGAAGTTTAACCTTCCTAATAGGAGCAGTTGTCTTAGATTGACAGTCTCACTCACAGACTTTAATTAATATATAATGGAGGTTATCTATGTTAAGACATATGGTATAGCCTAGGCTCCTACTTACACTAGGTGCTGTCTGCTTTTGCTTATCTTTGTTCCTCTCCCAGATGTGGAAAACAACTTCAGTGCTTTCAGAAACATTATTTTTTAGCCATTGAAAGAAAAAAGTATTTTGTTTTATTGCCATTATCAGCTTGTCTCCGTAGAAACATTGGAACCAGATACACTGTTACCTTCAACTTCAAGTTTCTCATGTTGCTTAGTGAACATTTATTTGCTAAAGAAAAGCTTTCTGTTACATTCAATAATTATTTTATTTACTTGCTACCACTTAAAACTTGTTGTTAGATCAAGCCAAGGGCCTTAATACAGTCATTCCCCTATGCAAAAGTAAGAAAAGGCATATCTATTTTACTTATATCATACTTTTTCATCCAGGATTTATTCTCTTTTTACATTGCAGTGCCTATATTTCTTAAAACTGAACAAGAAGAAAGAAAGAATAAGGGAAAAGGTCACCTATTTACTTTAGTATCTCTATTACACACAAAAATAAATGAAAAAGCTTTACTATATAACATGCAGTATATGTCATGTTTTATAAAAAATACTGTAAAGAACATTTTTTTACTTACAGTGAACTCTTTCTTCATCTTCCCCTCTTCTTACTGTTTTTTCAAGAATTAATGACATTAAGTAAGGCATATGCTTTGGACTCACCTACCAGTTTAACAAAAAGTCAAATAAGTCCAATATTTCCCGGTTTTCTTATACTGCCATATTTCACAAATGAGATTAATGCTTTGTAATCCCACATTCATTCATTCATTCATTTACAACATGCTACTAGTTCTTCTAGTCAACTCCTGTGCTATTTTCTGTCACTCACACATTTTCCTTTGGAACACTGAAAAAAAATCATTGGCACTGTCTCTCTGTAAGCTCTGTTATGAGAAGAATAAGAAGCAGAAGCCCCTTCTGTTTTGATATATTACTTTTTGTTGGACAAAAACTTCCACGGTGGTGCAGCGGTGGCATTGTTGCCTCACAGCAAGAGGTTCTCCTGTTATATTCTCGTCTGTGGAGTCTGCATGTCCTCCCCGCGGTTGAGTGGGCATTCAAAAGACATGCATTGAATGGGCGTGCCTTTATTGAAGGTTGGGCGTCGGGCTGGCAACTCAACACCATAAAAAAAAAAACAACTGCCAATCATTAGCGGACTGGAGTTCCGCTGTGGCAAGCCCAAACCGGGAAAAGCTGAAAGACAAACAACAACAACTTTTTGTTGGACAAACTTTTGTATTTCCTCCTTAGAAAGTTCTGCATCAAAAAATTACTTTGACCCTCCAGGAAAAAAATATTCTGAAGACAGCTGGATACAGCAGCTTGAATTTCACACCTGCTTCTCAATATTCCAAGATTTCTGGAATAAATGTACTCCTGTTCTGCCTGGTGTATAGTGAGTAATCATTTTCCACAAACACTCTACTGTCTCCACCTTTTAGTACTTTGTCCTTCAGCCGCAGTTTTGTCAGAATCAACTCTTTCTACTGGTGGGATTTTCATCTTTACTATTAGAGGTTTTGGCTGACTTCTCATGGTCAGGTTTGGAGAATACACATGATATGTACTTTCAATTAACAATGTCTGCTGTGGAATACCAGTCCAGTTGCTTATTTGTACTTTCATAAATTTAATACAGTCTGATCCTTGCAATTTCTATCATACAGAAGAAAATCTCAGGTTCTCCCTAAGTGTTTTGGCCTCTAATTCTGCAATTTTTTTGAACCAGCTCTGCTTTTTGCAATGTTATCATCTCATCTGAATATCTGTTTAAAGCTTCTTCCATTTTTCCAACTTTGGGATATCCACTTAAATTACTGTGGAGTACTCTCTTAAAAAAATAAGTTCACTTATTTAATTTACATGAGGTTCTAATCATGCTTCCAAAATATGTTTAAGTCAGCCATTTGAGATCTTACCTGTCTCTCAATACTGTATATCCATTTATGAAACATATGGTCCTTCTTTTTCAGGTTTATAGGCAAGTACTAGGCTAGCTGCCCTTGAGGGACATTTTAAGCCTAGCAGATTTCCCTTTTTGTGCTCAAATTAACCTATTCAATTTAGTTAGAGATTAGCCTTCCCCATCACATGATCAATAATTAAATATTATTCCTAATGAGAATAACTGTGATCATACCATAGATAATTTGAGGGTACCCAGGTTTAAGAGAAATGATTTTTGGAGCAGCTTCTGTCCTTTAGTAGTACTGGGGCAGTCCTGGGGTTAATTTTTTGTTTCCCATCCATAAATCCAAGTTGCTCTTGAGTATGTACAAGGATGAACTTTTTTGATATGTATAAGGAGTTTGTTGCAGAGCAGTGGACATGTTGTTTAGGCCTTGCATCCTTTTTGTAAGCTGTCTTTGTGGGGATTCCAGTTGTTGAGATAGATACATGCCAAAAGAGCATTGTACTCAATGACTGGCCTAATGAGGACTGATTAAAGTGAATGAATGTGGATTCTTATATCTTAATTCCATCTTAATAGGGATTTCCAGAACTTGCCAACACTTTTTGTTATAGTTTATGGCAACCATGTGCATTAGTTCTTCAGGATCTATACGAGGTTTCAGTGTATTAAGTGAGATAAAATGACTCTGTTCCATTTTGCTTGGGGCCAGTTCTTTCTGGCTGCCACTGTAATCCTGTACATTATCCCCTGATCCAAGTTTCATCAGGGTTGTGCTGTACTTTGGGAATCCCATTAAGGTAGACAGCTGGATCATGAAGATGAAAATTTGCTGCCAGAATGTGAGCTAGAGTTGAGCAGTGGCTGCACATCTTTTTGAAGACCAATCACTGGTCAGTTCTTTCTTGAAGACTAATCCTATTTTTAACACCTTATTGAATTATCACTTAAGACATAGGCAAATACAGTTAAATAAAAGAAAACAAGCCATAATAACATATTCTTAGATGCAAACATTATATATCACGTATATTCTTTTATATATTTTCCATCAAGTCAAGATTACATAAATTGATCAATTTTCTTTCTTACCTTAAATCCTACTCCTCATTCAAAACATTATTTTCTATGCATTCTTCCTACAATATCCATGTTTTCTGTGTAATTTGCTCCTACCCTTTTCTAAAGATCCTACATCCAGTTCTTTTATCTCTGTTACAATATTCATTACTTCAAGTACCATTGGTTTAGACTCTGAATTCCATCTTTTAGTAATTGCTTTTTGGCAGACACCAGAATTAAACGTCCTAAGGCCTTACTATGTCTAGTCAACTCTTTATTAATTACTATCCACAGTCTCTCCTTTGGTTGATAGAAATATGTCTGACCCTTGTATAAAACTAAAGGGACTAAAAACATTTCCACTGCTTGTGTCTTGCTATCCATCTAGTCTTTTATTTCACCCCTATTTTTAAAATCCACTTTCATTTTATCTCACATAGTAACTATAACTTCTGAAGAAATTTCTATCTTCCCTAATAACTCTCAAATAATTTTCTCTACCCACTCTTTAAATGTCTCTCTTTTTAGCAAGTATGAGGGAAGTGCCAGTGCCTCATTTTAATTCATTGCCCTGCATTTTTATCTTAGTTGTTACTGCCATATGATCTGAAATAGTTATTGGATGTGTGTTTAAGCTTTTGTTAAATGCACGTCCCTGTGAAATCTAATTTCTGTCTAGTCTAGCCCAGTTATTATACTTGGCCAGCTAAGAACTTGGTTATATTCAACTGGACGTATAAGAGAATTTAAGTACCTTTATCTGCACTTTTTTTAAAAAAAATACAGTATTTAATTTGAGTGTTGAAGGAATTTTTAACTGAAGGTATTCTGCTCTTCAGTAACTTGAACTGAAGCTAGTGTTGGCTGAATTTTATTTGCTAGTAATTACAGGTGTGGGGGTAGCCACATTCTTTGATTTCCTGTCCTTGCATATTTAAACTGGTGCATGTGAAATAATTCCTGCTTTAAAACTTCAGCTTGGCCAGCTAAGAACTTGGTTATATTCAACTGGACGTATAAGAGAATTTAAGTACCTTTATCTGCACTTTTTTTTAAAAAAATACAGTATTTAATTTGAGTGTTGAAGGAATTTTTAACTGAAGTTATTCTGCTCTTCAGTAACTTGAACTGAAGCTAGTGTTGGCTGAATTTTGTTATTTGCTAGTAATTACAGGTGTGGGGGTAGCCACATTCTTTGATTTCCTGTCCTTGCATATTTAAACTGGTGCATGTGAAATAATTCCTGCTTTAAAACTTCAGCTTGGCCAGCTAAGAACTTGGTTATATTCAACTGGACGTATAAGAGAATTTAAGTACCTTTATCTGCACTTTTTTTTAAAAAATACAGTATTTAATTTGAGTGTTGAAGGAATTTTTAACTGAAGTTATTCTGCTCTTCAGTTATTCCCACCCACCCGCCCTGTTTTTGTTTTGGTGTTAATCTTAGTGGCATTGAAACTGCCCGCCCCTCAGCCTGCCTCTGGGCCCATCTCATTTGCTCACTCAACTGAGTGCAGTGAGATCATATTCTGATTTCAGGCACTCCTACTGTGTACAAAGAGAGCATCTGGGAAATAGAAAAAAAAAAATTAAGCTTATTTCCTGCCTTTCTTGTTAAGTGGTACAGACTATTTGTAGGCTTCTGAGCCCCCAAGCCCTTCTGTGTTTGAGGGAAGCCTTCTAGCTTGTTTTTTCTTATAACTAGCCAGTTTTCTAGTTTCAGCACTCAAATCTGTTTCTTTGATCTCAGCACTTGTTCAAAAAAAAAAAAATTTCATCTGCTTTTACTGTACTTGTGTTTTTACCTACTTCTTTTTACTTTTGCATCATCTTAAAATACTCAGTTGTATTTATTACTGCTTGGTGTAACTCATTCTAAGCCTTTTGGTTTAAACACTTGGGCTTCGGACCAGTTAGTTGTTTTGCACTGAGAGGGTTTGTGGTCTGCACTGTTGTGGCAGAACAGGTAGCTTACATCCTTCTAGGTTGAGAACTGCTAACTGAGGGCTCAGTGTCTGTTATTCTAAAAGTGTATTAATTCTGGTTTAAGCACTTGGGCTTTCAAGCCAGTTATTTTACATTAAGAGGGTTCGTGGTCTGCACTCTTGTGGGAGGAGAGGCTGGACTCTGCCCTTCTGAGCTGGGAATTTCTGGTTAAAGGCTTATAGTGCATGCATATCTGAACTGTTTCTTACTGAAGTTGGTGTGCCTTGTTTGCTGTGGCATAGACTGGATTCGGGCCTGCTGGATCTAGCTTTGTTTGTGTAACTTGAGCACTAATCCAGACATTCTCTAAAGTATTCAATGGTATTTATTACTGCTTGGTTGTAACTTGATTAAAGTGTAGCTATCATTCAAGTCTTTTGGATTAAGCACTTGGGCTTCAGACCAGTTGTTTTACATTAGGAAGGTTTGTGGCAAGCACTGTGGTGGCAGGACAGGTAGCTTTCATCCTTCTAAGTTGGGAACTGCTGATTGAGAGCCCAGTGTATTAGTTCTGGTTTAGGCACTTGGGCTTCAGGCCAGTTATTTTACATTAAGAAGGTTCACGGTCTGCACTCTTGTGGGAGAAGAGGCTGGACTCTGCCCTTCTGAGCTGGGAATTTCTGGTTAAAGGTTTATAGTGCCTGAATATTTGAACTGTATCTTACTGAAATTGGTTCACCTTGTTTGCTCTAGCATAGACTAGATCCAGGCCTTCTGAATCTAGCTTTGTTTATATACTTGTTGTTTGTCTGCTTGTTATTTCCCTGGAAGCTAATTCCACCTAATACGCAACTTCTCAGCGCTTCTGTGGATCACTAGTGATATCTGCATTGCTTACTGTACTTATTTCCTTGTTTCACTTGAAAGAAAGTTACTGTTTGTCGTTTTTGCATTTAGTTACTTGTAACACATTGCACTCAAGTTACCTGGCACTTGCTCACTAAAGCAATTATATAAGTCAGCACTAAAAATTAAAAGCACTACACCCTCACTCCCCACTGGCCCTTGTTTTCAATTAAGGAATTCCCAATATTATTCTAGCATGTCCAAAGGTCAGTTGTCAATCTTCTCTCCGGTCCAGCTGGTGAATCTGGGAATCTTGAGGCAATGTTATAACTGCCTCATGTACACAGACAACCCTCTCCTCCTCCCACATAACACAAATACTTGCGAGAGATGCAGCTATTTAGCCAAACTGGAGGCTGAGCTCTCTCAACTCAGGACTGGCAAGACCAGACAGGAGGAGAAGGCAACTACACACACCACAAAACCAGCCTCACATAATGCTACCACTCCACTGAATCAAACACATAAACACACAAAGACATACTCGGAGGCTCTGAGTAAAATTTACCTAAACAGCAGAGGCCTCCAAAGCAGACACCCAAACAACTGCTACCTCAAGACACCCCACAAGCAACACATAAACCACAAAAGCAGTGTGCAAAGCAGTCACAGCCCTTAAGGCCAAATACAACACCAAACATACTTGTCATAGGTGACTCCATAGTCAGACACACTGACGTCCCACTCACCAGGCTGAACAAGGAGAGGGTCACAGTAAGCTGCCTATCGGGCGCTAGAATCCGCCACATAACACAAGCACTGGGTCACTCCACGGCAAGTACAAATATGACACAGTCATTGTCCATGCTGGTGTGAGCGACCTGAGACGTACCTCCCTGGACTACATGAAAAGAGACATAGAGGAGCTCTCTGATTATGTAGCCCAGGCAGGTATGACCCTAACCCTGAGCAGTATCCTTCCTTCACCAAGAATGATGCCACAATATAGAGACAAGATGATCAGATTTAACAATTGGCTTAATGTCTGGTGTCATTCAAAGGGGATCCAGTGTCTGTCTGCCTGGGATGACATGCTTGACAAGCCACGCTGCTTCGCAAGGGACGGCTTGCACCTGTCACCCCTGGGATGCCGGATATTGGCTAAGGCTCTTGCCACCCCCATAGTGCCTTTTTTAGGCAAGGCTCAAATTCTAAACCTACCACCCTAGAAAACAAAAATGGGAAGAAACTGAGGGTAATGCTGCTCAATGCCAGAAGTCTAAATCTCAAAATGCACGCACTCGAGGCCCTTCTCAGTATGGAGAACATCGATGTCTGTGCTGTAACTGAAACCTGGTTCAAGGCTCCTGAGAGCACCCCGGCACTATTAGGTTTTACCTCATATCATGCCTTCCGGCCCCAAAACCCGGACCACACCACAAAAGGAGGGGGTGTATCCATATTCATAAAGGATACCCACACCTCCAGGTTGGTGGCAACGCACGAAGCTTTGGAAACCATCCAGGTGCAAGTAACCATAGGCAAAACTGCTCTACAAATTGTAGCATGCTACAGGCCA
Organism: Protopterus annectens; assembly: GCF_019279795.1. Lineage (NCBI taxonomy): Eukaryota > Metazoa > Chordata > Ceratodontiformes > Protopteridae > Protopterus > Protopterus annectens. Next base: position 610,696,438 of record NC_056725.1, on the reverse strand, counting down.
CCCTCTCAAACTCAGGAACCCCACACAGCCTTCCTGAAAACACTGGAGGGTATAAATGTATCTCCAAACACCATCATATTGGGTGACTTCAACTACCCGAATATAGACTGGGAACATTACTCAAGCCCTAACTTTCTAGCCCAACGGTTCCTGGAGTTCATAAATTCAAATGCCATGGAACAGCTAGTCACTGTTCCCACGAGAGGAGAAAATATACTAGATCTCATTGTCACAAACATGGGGACAAAATGCTCCACACCGGAAGTATATCCCTCATTGGTGAGATCTGATCATAAACTAATCTCACTGGAAATCCACATCCGCCCCACCCCAAACAAAAAGACCATAGTGAAGAACTTCTCTAAAGCAAACTTCACACTACTCAAGACTGGTGTGGTATCCTTCAAGGCCCCTGAGCCAGTGGAAACCACAACCCAAGCTGCGGAAGCCCTTACAAATGCCTTCTATGAACACCTCCAGGACTGCATGGATCAGGCAATCCCAAATAAAACCAAGACTCTTTCCACAAAGGGCAAGCGTCCAGTCTGGTGGACCCCAGCCATTAACAAACTTTACAATAAGAGGAGAAAGCTATTACATGATAGAACAAAATCCATAAAAGGGAAGTCACCCTGATCATTATTAGTAAAAAATACGAGCACTCATAAAATCAACTAAGGCCAATTTTGAGAGAAAAATTGCCATGGATTCAAAGGACAATCATAAGGCCTTTTTCAGCTATGTTAGGAACCTGGGTGGAAACTCCCAGATATGCTCAGAATTAGTCCAAAATAATACAAAAATCACTGAACCCACAGACATTGCCAACATACTGGCAGACAGGTTCAGTGCAAACTTCACCCCTCTCCCCTAAAGGAGAGATAACTATCCCAGCCGAGTGTAGCCTCCCGGACATCTCAAATGCGCAGGTGAAAGCTGCTCTCTCTAAAGCTAAAAACACAGCATCAGTGGGACCAGATGGTGTCCCCGGCTGTGTGCTACACGAGCTAAATGAGGAATTAAACCCGCACATAAGGCAGCTGTTTAATCTCAGCCTTACCACAGGATACGTGCCCAAGGAGTGGCGTACGGCAACTGTTGTCCCACTCCACAAAGGCGGCGCCTCTATGGACCCTGGTAATTACCGCCCCATAAGCTTAACAAGTCTAGTCTGCAAAGCTATGGAGAGGATCATAATGGAGCTCATAAACAAAGATATAGGGGACTTGCAGACATTGGACCCGACCCAGTTTGGCTTTGTCAAGGGAAGATCATGCCTTTTGAACTTGGTTGACTTCTTCGAAACAGTCACCAAGGCCATTGATGAGGGAAAGGCAGTCCATACAGCCTACCTTGACCTTGCAAAGGCTTTCAACACAATACCCCACTCGGGTATTGTAGAAAAACTTACCAGCTTAAATGTAAACCCATATGTCACAAGATGGGTTGCAAACTGGCTTAAGGACAGAACCCACAGGGTTAGAGTTTCTGGCGCTGTGTCAGACTCCAAGCCGGTCACAAGTGGTGTCCCACAGGGCTCAGTCCTTGGCCCCCTATTGTTTGGCATCTACTTCTCAGAAGTACAGGCCAACATGGGAGGACTTTGGCTGACAAAGTTTGCAGACGACTGCAAACTGGGCCATAGTGGAAAGTGCATCGGACACGGATATCCTTCAGAAGGGACTCACGGAAACAGATAGCTGGTGCCAGAGCCATGGCCTGAAGTTAAACGCCAAAAAATGTATAGTCATACCCTTCGGGAAAATCAAGGTAACCCCAAGCTACCATATAGGTGGCAATCCACTAAGCACAGAAGAGGTTATCAGGGACCTGGGGACCCAGGTTGACAGTGGCCTTTCTTTTGACACTCACATTGCTAAAGTGGTTAGAAAGACCTTCTACATTGCCCACCTGATCATGAAGGGATTCACATCCAGATCTAGTGAGGTCATTGTTCCCCTGTACTCTTCACTTATCAGACCAATGATCGAGTACAATGCCCCATTCGGGATGTATCTCACCCGACATCTGCAGCAATTGGAGAGACCCCAAAAGTTCCTCACCAAAAGGATAAAGGGACTCCAAAATCTGTCATATGCTGCCAGATTGAAGAAACTCCAGCTCTATTCAGTCGCATACCATCTGCTCAGAGGTGACATGTGCCTGACATACAAGGCCATGTCCAACCCGGAATTAATGGACATGCTCCACCTCAAAAAATCCAAATCCACCAAAACCACTAGAGCAAGCGACTTAAACCTTAGCACGGATATAAATAGAACGTGCTGGAGGGATAGATTTATCACTCAGAGACTCCCTATGCTGTGGAATAAAATCCCGGTCCATGTGAGGCAGAGCACCTCGCTGACTCTGTTCAAGAGAAATCTAGACCTGTGGATGGGAGATCGTAGGTTTACCCCGGGAATCATCTCTGTGTCACTGCTGGACAGAGGCACAACAAACTAATGGGCACAGTATTTTTTCATATAGGGGGTGGCGTAAGCCACAAAAATTTGGGCTAGGCTTATAAATGCCTTAGGGCAGATAGCCTAGTATAAACCTATGAACCTATGAACCTATATGTAAATTCTGTATGAGTTCCTATTTCTGAATCTATGTATTCCATACCAATTTTTTTTTCATAAATTTCTTCTAAATCTCCCCTCATTTGTTGTATTTTCCCTTCTATGTCTCTCAGCTACATAATCACTGCTGGAAATCAAATTCTAGTTTCCCACCTATAGTAATATTCTCTGCAAGCTGATTATTTCTCCACAAATTTTCTTAAGCTCCATAATAGCAGTTTTAGGTGGAATATAAACACATGGCAGCATGATCCTCCTCCCCTGCTAGTAGCCCCTTATTACTACAAATCTACCATTATTATATTTTCCCCTCTTCTATCACTATTGGATCTCCTCTAGCAATTAGTATAAGTATTCCCATTTTCATTTGTTCCTGATAGTCTGATGAATATCCCTCCTGAAATCCTTTCTTCATCAAATTCACATGCTCATTTCTTTCCAAATATGGCTCCTGTAGCATTGCCATTTGCACTCCTCATTTCATAATATAAGTCAATACTCCTTCCTTTTTGGCTATACCTGTGAGGGCATTAACATTCCGTAATAATATAGATCATGTAGTCATTCTGATAAGAAGTTATTATTCACATCTGTTATATATGACAGTTTTTTTTAAATATCTATTTCCAGCTTTTCTGCTACATGCATCCACTAATGTTTGGCAGGTTTATCTTTTATACAGTTGTTTCTTGTCTTCTCCATTTGAACCTACGTCACATTTTACAAGACTTTTTAATGAAAACCTCAAACAAAAATAAAACAGACAAATGCACCTTCATAACACTCCCATAACCTAGTGACTTAAAACAAAACACAAATCTATGTATATCTTCAAATAATTAAGTTTAACCCTCCTAAAAGGAACAATTGTCCAAAACTAGCAGCTGCACAGAGAGGCATAACCTAACCCAAAAGTAAGGTTTTCCATGCTAATATGCATGGTACAGCCTGTGATCCTACTTACATTAATTGCTGTCAGTTTTGTCAGTTTTGTCTTATTGTTATTCACCTCCCAGATGTGAAAAATGGCTTGTTTGTTTTCAGAAAGCATGAACTTTTGGCCCTAAAAATGCTCTGGCTTTTATTGCATACTAGGCAGTTCCATGGAAACCTAAGAATAAAATGCACAGCTGAACTCAGCTGCAGACTTCTTCATTGAACATTTATTTGTTAAATGAAAGCTTTTCATTACATTCAGTGTTCTCTTGTTTGCTTGCTTATATATAAAAACAATGTAAGATTGTCTTAATCCAGACAGTCACCTGTACAAAAGTAAAACAAAGCATATCAACTCTATATATATTATAACCTGTGGAGTTTTACACCAATCCCCCACCTCAACAACCCAAGATTATAGCATATTAACTTAAACATGCTTTTGTCCAGCCTTTCTTCTGCTTTTATATTGTAATGTCTACATTCCTTAAAAAGAAAAAAAGAAAAAAATGGCACTTGCTTAGTTTAGTATCTTTATCACATACATGCAATCAAAAACTGAAATTGCTTTATTATATAACATGCAATTTAAATAATGAAATGTTTTACGCAAATATAGTTTAGAACAAAAATTGTTTTACTTACACTTACTTTTTTCCCTTGCCTTTTAGTATCCTACAAACATTAATGAGTGGGGTATACAATTTTCAGTTCCCACAAGTTTAACAAAGTCAACAAAAGTCCAATCTTTCCACTTTTTGTTGTAAAGCATTATTTTACAGATGTGATTGATGCTTAATAGTCTCACATTTATTTACGAATTTCAGTGTTGCTCATCTTCTTCCTTTTCATCTCCATGTCCCAACCCCAGACTCCACTTCAAGTCCAAGGAACTCCCTGTTCTTCTAGTTAACTCCTGTGCTTTTTTCTGTAACTCAAGCATTTTCCTTTGGAATATTTGAGAAAGTTTCAATGGCAAAGTCATATTATCAGTAGAATGAGAAGCAGAGTCCTCTAGTGTTTGTTGGCTCTTCTGCTACAGTTTTGTCAGAATCAACTCTTTTCCTGGTATGACTGCATCTTTAGTAATACAGGTCTTTGCTGCTTTCTCATGGACAGTTTTGGAGCATACACATGATGAGCCCTTTCAATTAACAAATCTTGCTGTAGAATACCAGTCTAGCTGCTTTTTTATGCTTTCATAAATTTAATGCAGCATGTTCCTTAAAGTTTCTCTGGTACAGCATAAAATCTCAGGTTTTCCATGAGTGATCTGTCCTTTAACTCTAAATTTTTTTTAAACAACTTTTCTTGAGGAGTCTTGTACTCAGCCTTTTTCTTCATTTTGACATATGGGTTTTGCAGTTTTATCAGTTCATCTGAATAGCTGTTTAAAACATCTTCCATTTTTCTAGTCATTTGTTATTTGAGTTGATATATTCCTTTATTGTTTCATTTTATTTAATCACCTCTGAGAACATTAGCTTTATTTTTTCCTCCACATTACTGGAAGTTGCAAGCTGGAACTTCTACTGCTTTTTTCCGAACAGCTGCAAGATTTTTCCCAGTCAGCATTTTTTTTCACCTTTTCTAGCTGAGTTTCTTTCAGGCTCTTCTGCAGTGTCTTCTTTGCAGGCAGTGCACTTAAATAGTCAATAAATGAATTTACTAAATATGGCAGATTTTTTTAAACACTGTGAGAACTGAAATTAGGCTGTTGATCAGTGTGCAGTCATCTCGGAAGCCAAGGCTTAACCCTATGTTGATCAGAAACTGCATGATTCTATAGAGGGGCTGTTGCAGATTTTATGAAGACTTCAGATATTTTCTCCATGTTCACACTAAAAACAACAGCCAAAGCCCTTGTTGTCATTTTAAAGCCATCTTATTTTTATGTTGAATTAAGTAAATAAAATATGTTCTTTTTGCAAAAACAACACTCTGACACAACACATTACTCACACTTCTTTGGCAAATACAGTTAATTTCAAATGCACTGTTTTAGAGTTAATTAAATTTCCATTTGGTTCAGATGCAATGTTTCATTATACACAGGGTTCTGACAAGTCCATTTCAATTCAGATGCAATATTAACCTGCACATAGGATGTTAACAAAAAAGGTGTCAAGTAATAAATGAACAGCACTTACAGAGAACATGAAAACAGAGCTAAGCCCAAGTGGTTTCTGTTTACAATTCCATAGAGGCAGGTACAAAATGAAGTATGTACTTCCACATAGACAAGATTTGCTGAAATGGCTACTCATCTGCAGGGTGTCAGCTTGTGCCAGTCACAGGAACCCCCCTCAGGACTGCTTTCCTTCTCATACATGCACAGTACTCGCTGGAACCCTCTTCAGACCCAAAGGTCACATATCTGCTAGATAGCACAGGGCTCAGGGATTTCCTGCCTATTTCTGAGATGGCACATTTAAAAGAACAGTGCTCAGCAGCCACTGCTCTTATTCTATTTTGCTTTTCTATTAACTTGCTTTTTAATCTTTCATGTTCTTTCTGAAAATGTAACTTTTACTTTTGTGCCTGGCTTCATTCTGTAGCTGGATGAAATCCTGACTATGACTTAGATAACCCCAGATTAGTTAGATGCTGCATGCTCACCTGAACAGAAGGAGCTAGATTGTTCAGTTCACCGCAGATCTGCTGCCTGCTAGAGAAAGAGTAGCATAGTATGCATTGTAATGGCTTTTTTTTTTTTTTTATGAAAAAATAAAAATCACAGACTGTGAAAGGAAATGAAAAAAACAAATGGACAGCAGTGGTTCTTCTTTTTGATGTTTTTTTTCTTTTTACATTTGTTAACTGGGTAGGTGCTCGGGTTCAAAGACCTTTTTCAGGCAATAAAAGAATGTATTATATAATGAAATACACATGTAAACAACAAAAATAGTATACGCATAAATAAAAATCAGAATTGTACAAAGAAATAAAAATGCAGATAGCAATAACAACATATGTAGCATTGCATTAATAACAGTTATAATATAATATTGCAAAGAAATATATACATGATAAGGTAATATGCTGGGACTGCAGTCAGACAACAGGGTGGAGAAGCATGTTCACAACGATGGTGAAATTCGGCAAAGGAGAGTGGAGATTGAGTATTGTGGGAATGAAAGAAGGTAATGTGAAATAGAGGAGATGAGATGGTAAGACAAAAGTATCTTTTATCTGAATATAAAAGGTGTAAGTAAAGTTACTAGTACTAACTGCAGATGTACACATTTAAGGGAATATATCTGAAATGATGAAACATAGGTGATAGTAACAGGGCGGACAAGTAAAAGGATATAGATGAGCAGTAGAAAATGCTGGTGAATATGATGTACACGTGAGTGAATGACAGATAAATGGTGGTAGAATAGTAATAGATAAATAGTGAGAGCTGAAGGGTAGAAAGGGTGGTATATGTTAGCTATAAAGATGATAGTGCAAAGTCAGAGTAAAAAAGTGGTAAAGAGAAGTGGGTAAAGAAGGTAGTATTAAAAGGGGAGGGGAGTGAAGAATTAACTACATAAATGGTGTATAAGGTTTCAAATGGAGGTTGTAGCAGAACAACTGAAATCAAGGTACAGAATTACAAGATTTTTGTATAGTGGGTTAGCCATGATTGCCACAGCAATGGCACTGAAAGGATTCTGTTGTATGTTTTCTGCAGTGATTTTCTGAAGTCTTTGAAGGATATTATTCCCCCATTCCAGTTTTCCGGCACTGTTTTAGCAAATGCTCTCACAGCAATTGATATGGTATAAGGTGGCCTAATAAGGAAATTGCTGTCTGTGTTTTGAAGAGAGTAAGAAGGGTTTCTGTGGAAGAGAAGTTTTTAAGTAGGGAACAGTAGTGACCATACAATAATTTATACGTGAGAATGCTCAAGAGGAAGGATGCTCTAGTTTCAACAAGGAATTGGCTGCATTTTTAGGGATAAGCAGCAATGCTCTTGTGCAGGATTTAGGTCTGTAAAACATATTATCTTATGTTTTTGTCCTTTGAAAGAATTTAGAATTTTGAGGAGCATATAAGGCAATCATTGGGAAGGAGTATTGAAAGGCCATGGTGGTGCAACGGTTAGTGTTATCGCCTCACAGCAATAGGTTCTCCCATTCAATTCTTGCTGGAGAGCCTTCTGTGTGGAGTCTGCATGTCCTCCTCACGATTAAGTGATGTCTAAAGACATGCAGGTAAGTGCTTGCATGAATGAGTGTGCCTTCTTTGAAGGTTGGGTGTCGGGCTGGCAACTCAGCACCATAAAAATCCACTGCCAATCATTAGCAGACTGGAGGTCCGCTGTGGCGACCCCTAACTGGGAAAAGCCGAAAACTATTGGGAAGGAGTATTGAAGTTTGGGGAGCAGAACATTGATGCCATGCCTTGCCTAGCTTCTTTTGTGAACAAGTTAGAAACTTTCTGAGGTGCTCTGAGGTTTGTGAGTACCTTGTGTATTTGGGTTTCCACACAAAGAATAAATGATAATAAATGGTTCAATATCAGGTTAAGTTATTTCTGTTTGGTAATGAACGGTAGTTGCTGGTGAAAACAGTTTAGGATGTACAGTTATTGGTTAAAGTCAACCATGTATTTATGCTGAATAACATAACTGTGGATTTGTTGGTTTTGTTGGTATTCAGTGCAAGCTTGCTAATGCCCATAAATTCCAGAATAGCATGATGTCATTCTGTAGAAGCTCTGTGATGTCTTTGTGTGACGCATATGCTTTGGTAATAACAATGTCATCAGCATACAAGATGATATTTAAGATGGATAGTTTCTAAGGGAGTTCACTGATGAAGTGTAGCAGGACTCCTCATCTATGAGCATACATGTCAGCTGCTGGAGAATAACAGAAAAAATGATCATTGCCTCCCTTCCTGTATGACTGCTTTCCATGATCATTTCTTGCCCCATGGGAGAACAAATTAGCCAAGTGGTAATAAGGACTGATAGTTTGCAGGCTACTAGGGGATAAAACAGCACCTAGAAAAATGAAATTCATAGGTTTATACTAGGCTAATGACTATCAGGGTGTTTACAAGCCTAGCTGTGCAGGCCAACCTAGTTTTGTCCCTGAAGTTCATTGGATGCCGATTTGGTAGGGTATATTAGTAGTTAAGGGTTATGGGGGGTATGTTAGTTGGGGATTAATTAACATTCTCTTGACCTCTGTCCATCACAGATATAGGGACCAGACCGGGGCTGAATTTGCAATTTACCATTCAATGATCAAGGTTTCTTTTAAATAGTCAGGAATGGATTATGCTTTACGTGGATGAAAAACTTATTCAATGGTGTGGGGATTCTTTGACTCACATATCGACCTCTCTAGCATGTTCTATTTATGTCCCAGGCAAAGTTCAGGTCCTTGGATCTGGTATTTCTGGTGTTGTTTGTTTTGCTGACGTGCAAGAGGTTCATCAGATCTGGATCTGAGGAGGATCCCTTATATGCTAGGCGTAGATCATCTCTCAGTAACCTGTAGGAGACTGAGTACAAAGATAAGGCCTTAAGGTGATCTGTATAGGACAGGATATTCATACCTTGGATTCTTCTGGTGGCGAACCTTTGAGGCCGCTCTGACTGTTGCAAGTGCCTGGTTAGCTGATGGGTCTAATAAGGGCTGGTACTATAACTTCCTTGGACCTGGATGGCATTCCCTTGCTTAAGAGTTGGGTGGCATAGAATAATTTTTTTTTTTACTATCTTGGCTACATGTTGGTCAAAGGCTAAATTACTGTCTACATATGTTTCCAGACTGCCAACTATTGCGTCAACTCTTAGGGTTGTTTTATCAATGGAATAATTAGCTTAGGTGGATGATTTCCCAAAAAGACACTATAATGCATTTCTTCATGTTTAATTTTAATCCATTGCTTTGGCACTAGTCATTTATTTGTGTTAGACCCTCTTGTAAGATGTTGCTGTCATGGGGAGAGGGGAATCTGTGATAGTTCCCAATTTACAGACATCTGTGAACCTGGAAAGCCAGAGGTCTTTGATATTAGCCTTTACTTCCAAGAAGTAGATGCCAAACAGGAGTAGGCCCATCATGTTGCCCTGTGGTACTCTGGGGTTGGCTAGTTTCCTGGTGGAGGTGGTCTCACCAATCCTGACTTCTTGTGTCACATCTGTGAGCCAGACAGAAATCCAGCAAGTTATGTAGGGATTTATGCCTAGTTCTGAGAGTTTATCAAAAATACCTGAGTGGGTTACTGTAGTGAACACCTTGGCCAGGTCAAGGTAGGAAGTATGCACCATTTTCCCCCCTCATCCATAGCTTTGGCGACCCTCTCAAATAAATCTACCAGGTTAAGTAGGCAAGATCTTCCCTTAATAAAGCCAAACTGGGATGGGTCCAGTGTCTGGAGGCTGTCAGTGTCCTTGTCGATAATTTCCATGATAATTTGTTCCATGGCTTTGCATATCAGACTTTTTAGCCTGATGGGTCTGTAGCTCTCAGGGTCAATTGATGGTTCATCTTATGAAGAGGGATGACCTTTGTGGCCCTTCATTCACCTGTCATGTAACTTATTTTGAGGCTGTAGTTGAAGGGTGCCTCAAGTGGTCCTACTAGGTCTTATTTTGGGCTTTTTATGAGGAAATGGGAGATATTGTCACGGCCCTTTGCAGCACTGCTTTTGGTCTTACTGAGCATTACTAGGACCTGCTTCTTGTTGATAGTTGGCGGATATGCTAGAAGAAGGGATTGACAGGGGATATGGTGAGTGGGGGGTGAATTTAGAGCTCAGTTTATCAGCCAGTAGATTCGCAACCCTGATCAGTGATGGTTGTGACATGTACCAGCAGTTCTATGCACTACTGACATAGTTGAAGAAGGCTTTGCCATTGTACATAACATGTGAGGCTATCCTCACCTTTCAATTGGCCTTGTTGGACTTAATTTGACCTCTTAGTTTCTTGTTTAGTTGAATCAGAGAGCTCTTGTCTTTATAAGAGTTGCTCTTTCTGATTTTGGATATGACTTTTATTTTCTTTTGTTATATACACTGTTAAGGTTAGGATTCCACAAGTGGGGTTTATTTTTCATATTAGATCTGGGTTTACTTCCGGTAGGCATGGCAGCCTCAATGTAGCCATTTGCATGTTTACACAAAGTTTATGTAAGTAATTCTACATAGGTAGCTGTGTTCTCGGAGTTTGAAGGATCAGGGATGTTAGACAAACTGTCATTTAATAGGATGTAGTTTGCTTTAGAATAGTTCCTAACTATTAAGGGTTTAGTTAGGTTTTCCTGGTTAATTTTATTTCAATGGAGACAGCTTTGTGGTCTGACTGAGAATGTGACATGGGGGGGGGGGGGTGCAACACTCTCCTATGCTGATATGTACTAGGTCCAGTATGTTTCTCAGACTATAGAGAGGTAGTTAAAGTCTGCAATGAATAGGGTATTTGGTTGGATGGTAAGCTCCTCTAGTAAGTCCAGGTAAGAGTTGTGAGCTTCATAGGTCATAGACCTATAGCTGGCCAGGGTATGTCTATGGAGAATTGGATGTGGACGAACTCCAGGGCATCATCCTTGTTACCAACCTAGAGCTGTATTTGTTGCTAATGTAGATTGAAGCACCTTCACCTTTAGCTCCTATCTGTGCTGCTGTTGGTAAATGTGTAGAAAACATTGTAGCCTTCCACTGTTGAAGTACTTTCTGTGGCTTTAAACCAAGTCTCATTGACAGCACAGATGTCTTCATTCTCCGGAGTGAGGAGAGCTTGTTGGGTGTGGAATTTCTTGTTTAGTCTCCGAGCATTGAGCAGTAACACCTTAAGGATGCTTTGAGTTTGTTTTTTTTTTTTTGCTATGTTGGCAATTTTGTTATTTTGACATTGCCTAAAAACAACTAAAGTTTTAGCCAATATCTGAAAACCCAGGGGTGACAGGTGCAGACCATCCTTGGCAAAGTAACATAGTCTGTTAACTGTGTCCTCCCATGCTGATAGGTATTGGAATCCAGTAATCAACAATAGAGAATCCAAGTGGTCAACCCAGTACAAAGGAAACCACCAATGGAGTGTTTTGCAAAACTTTACTCCCTGTATTTATTACACCAAGACCAACTGGTCTATTTAGTTTTAATGTACTATAATGGTAGCTAGTTAGCCAAAAGAGGTTTACCAATTATCATATTATATTGATTGATTTGCTTTTGAATATATTTGATTGTTTAATGAGAGTTGGTAGTTCTGAAGAAGTCCCACCCCGGTAGGGACAAAAGTGCATGATTCACATTACTGTGCTAAATTTTGTACTGTCACCTCATCTGTGGATGTGCTTTGCTGAATAAATGGTTTGTTGTAGAACACTTTGTTGGTGGTTTCTTTTGTACTGGGTTGACCACTTGGATTCTCTGTTTGTGTTTACTTGTGTCTTGGAATCCTGTGGCCATACTTTTGTGTTGAGATATTGGAATCCACTGAAGTGACACCAGAAACTAAGCCAGTTATTAAGATCAATAATTTTCTGTTTATACTGTGGCATCATCCTTGGTGAAGGTAGAATGCTGCTCATTGCAGGGCACATATTTGTCTGTGACACAAATTCAGAGATATCCATAATGTCTCTTTCCATATAGCCCAGTGAAGTATGCTTCAGGTTGGCATTGCTTCTGGTGTATGCTTTAGTAGTTGCTGAGGATAGGTGTTGCTATTTGACAACATTGGAGGTCTTTGAGGTATGGAGAGGTTTCTTTTAAGTGCTTCAGCATAAGAAGGTCTATGTGTGTGTTGAGAGGTACATGTGAAGGATGTAGTGTGAGTTCTTGACAATCTTGTATGTAAGCAAGATTTTTGCCTCCAAGAAAGTTATTTATGTACAACTCTCTCATATTGTGTTAATATCTTTAAGGATTGAAAGGTTGTCTGAATACACAAGACAATTGCTACATTGTCTCAGGATGCCTGTATCTACCAGGCTGACCACAGAGACATTAGGAAATTGCAAATCCATTTTGATGGCCCTGTATTAGGGTCGGGCTGTTATGCTTTAGGGACTTGGTTTTGCAGGAGTCACCTAAGTGGTGTTTAGCATTAAGGTTAGATGTTAGAGAATGCTATGATCTGATATTAGTGCCGTTTGATGCACTAACTAGCTGCCCTAAGTTTAACTTTATACAAAACCTTTCTGTGTTGCAGGTCAAAGTCCTATGCACTAGCTTTTTATGTCTACTCCTATACAGGGTACTGTTAACCATCACTGCATGGTGAATAGTTTCACAAAAAATAGCACCTAATTTATAGCAGACAGAAAAAGCTGAAAACTAACTCCCGTACCCTCTGGCCAATAAACAATTGCACTTTGATCTCCCTGGAATACTTCAGCTCAGAGACCAGGTACACCTTCTACCACAATATGGATGATCCTGGAACTTCTTAATGTAAACGCACAGCAAAAGTAGTTCTCAAGTGCAGATTAATGCCAGTCAACTAAGTCTGTAATAAACCCTCTGGCTCATGAAACAATCTCACTTTAAGCCTCCCTGTGTGTTTCCCATCTCGTACAGAACAGGCTACTTTACTACTATCACTAGAATAGCAGCCCCTGGTTTATTTTCCATTTACAGTATTTATTTATATTCCATTCTGTTTTGTTTCTAGACCTCAGATCAACATCTCCATTGTGTTGTTACAACATATTTTGACTTGTCAGAAGGATGGATAAATAACAGCATTAATTTCTGTGCCACTCCTGTTATTATTCATACACTCTTCTCAGTCATGTAAGCGTCTTATGTCTTACTTATTTAACCATTACATACTTCCCTCTGTCTGCCTGTCCCTGTTTTTTCATGCATGGAATTGTTAGTAAAAGTGTTACAGACTGGGAGTGAAACAATAAATTAAGGTAATTGTGTCCCACTGGCATGTGTTTTAAGTGCCTTCTAGGATCCCTAGCTAGACTGAGAATATATGCCTAAGGATTTTAAGTAATAGCATTAATGAATGGCCTAAGACGGATTTACTAAAATCATGTAGCTAGTAGACTATGTACATATTTTTGTTTATATTTACTCCTGGCACATTAACAAGAAAAATCTTGATGATTGGATGGGTAATAGGAAATTCACCCCGGGGATCACTTCTGCTGTTCTGCTTGACAGGGGCACAGGAAAATAATTTTCTTGGGTGGAGAAAGCCAGGGTACATTTTTGGCTAGGCTTGTATAGGCCCTAGGGCCAATAGCCTAGTACCTACCTATGAACCTATAAAGTTTGTGTACATCCTTGGTATATCATCACAAGTTATCAACATCCTTGTCACATCATCACAGCCACTAAAATTCCACTAAACATTTATTTATTTATTTAACATTTGTTGACCGGGAATGTCCGACTAGGTTCCACAGAGCCTGTTTTCAGCGGAGGCCCGGCGAGAAATGCTCCAGATGCATGTCTTTGGAATGCTATACTAAAATAAAGATTACATGCTGCACACACAGAAGACACAGATGTACGCAACCCTCAAGCACCCTGGCCCAAATAAAGTAACACCAATCCAAAATCTATATTTATTAAACAAAAAGAAAAACTAATGCACAAACTACAATTCCCATTCACTGCAATGTAAAAAATAACAAACAAACACATAACCTGATCACAAGTAACCAATCAGAAAACAGATTGCTGGCACCATAGACCTGATTGTAACTATAAAAACTAATTAAAAATCATATCTAAACAACATAACTAAACAAACAAACAAAACCTAACATAACCATCACACTGCTATCAAACTGCATACAAAGTTAAATGACATTAAAAAATAAAATAAAAATAAACAATTAAAACTACTTTTGAATTACAGCAGAAAAATGGTTATGAGATAGTGCATTCCTAAAACTCTTTGGAAATAACCTAAAACCCCAGACAATAGACAGCTTACACAACTCAATATGAAGCAATAACTAATACCTAGAAAAACTGTGAAAATGAATAACTGCAATAAATGGACGTCTGGTTTGTACAATAGGCCAATATCCTGTATGGTATGATTAGGGAACTATATTTGATTCTCTTTAAAAGGCCGAATGTGTGTTTGGTCGACAGCTGTTTAGTTAACCACATATAGTTAACTAAGGAGCTGGTTGACAGGTGTCCAAGATTGCACAGTTCCTTGGGTTGGTGACTATGCCCTTACCCCGTGTTTTTGTGTTCTCAGAGTTAATATATATAATCAACAGGATGTGCTGGAGAGGATGGGAAAGGACTTGCCTCCCTGCAAAAATAATGTTTTTGTTTTTAGTTTTAAATTTTGCATGGACTGAGGCTGTTTCTTAGCTTACGCATACTGGCATGTCAGTGTCAGTGTTTTTGATATTTTGGCATTGAAATTTTGTCAGTCGATGTTAGGTGTTTTCATCCTTTAGTGCTACATACATAGACACACACACACACACACACACATATATATATATATATATATATATATATATATATATATATATATATATAAATACAAACACACATGCTTGTACACCCACTCATATGGATCCCTGTCAGTTGATCGAGTTTTCAGAAACTCAAAATTCATATGGTCGAGACCATATGATCGAGTTTTTTAATACCCAAAGATTTTGAATGGTGATCGATGTACAGTACAGATAGGAAAATTTACACTTTTCCTCACTGTAGTATGATCTTGGAGTTGGTATATATAATTTGCAGGGAGTTTGGGGGTTGCAGAGGTGCTTGCCCTTGCAAAAACTTAAAAAAAGGGTAGATTTTTATGTTTTTTTGGTGTTTTTTTTTTCTTCTGATGTTCAAGATTTCAGAATCTCGATCATATGGTTTTGACTGCATAAATTTCAAGTTTCTGAAAACTCGATCATCTGGCATAGACCCATTTATGTATATATATATGTATATATATAATATATATATATATATATATATATATATATATATATATATATATATATATATTAATGAGCTGGCAAGAAGTCAAGTATACACTGCATTGAGTGCACGTAGTAGGCAAGTGAGGCTTCTTGTGCTAATGCCAAAACTTTTGTATGTACCAAAAGTTTACGCATTAGGATTAGGAGTGTGTGTGTATGTGAGTATTTGTGGGTTTGGGTTAGAACAAGAGCTAGGTAAAGGGATAGATATAATGTAAATGTGTGAGTGTTAGGGGATAGCTCTAGAGTGTGTGTGTGTGTGTGTGTGTGTGTGTGTGTGTGTGTGTGTGTGTGTGTGTGTGTGTGTGTGTGTGTGTGTGTGTGTGTCTGTGTGCTTATGTGAGTATTTGCTGGTTAGGGTTAGCATAATGGCTAGGTAATGGGATAGTTTAATGTGTGTGGATGGGTGTTTTTTTATGTAGTGTATGTCAGAGCTATCTTGTGTAGTGGTAGTATTACGGAAAGTTTTTTATAAGGTATTGTATTGGGTAAGGGTTAAAGGCAGGGGCAGCATTTGGGTTAGGGTTCGAATTAGCACACATTACCAAAGGTAGGCAGGAGGCCTTCATAGCAGTTAATCTTTTCACTGACATGATAGTCACCTTTTATCATTTATACCTGCCTGCTCTTTCTTCTTTACTCCTTTTCCTATTATTCCATCTATGCAGCCATTTGCTTATATTGTTCCTACAAATGTTTTTTATTAAGGTGCAGTTTACTTCCCCTTTCCCTGAGGGTCCTGGATTTTATTTCTATCATGTCTTTCAAAATGTGCAACCCATAACCTCGTGCTGCTTTCACACTTCATTTCCATTTCCTAATAATTGCATTCTAAGCTACTGTGATCAATACGCCTTGCTATATCTTCACACATCTAAATCAGTAGTTCAACTTAGGTACATCATTGCTTTATTCAAGGCACAAACTCATATTTGTTCTAAAACATTTTGCAGGGTTTGTTTAAAGTTTCCTAGGTCTGGGTATTTCCAAAACATATGCTCCCACATTCTGTTTCATCCCACTTACATCTCCAGCCTTTTACCTGTCTTGTTTTGAAAACATTCTACTGCTATGTGCGTGCGCGCGCATGTGTGTGTGTGTGTGTGTGTGTGTGTGTGTGTATATATATATATATATATATATATATATATATATATATATATATATATATATATATATATATATATATATACACACACACACACACACACACACACACGCATACATATATATCTACATACTATTCAGTGAGTTTGGCTGCACTCTCCCTTAATGCTTGCCCTCAGTAATTTAATCAGTGTGTATCTCTAGGATTCCCCTCGCCTCAGCATCATATCCATTGGCATGAGTACTGTACATTAGGCTGATCTGAGCAGTTTGAATATATTTTTTTTAAATCTGTCAATCCTAACCCGTCTTTGCGCATGGAAAGAATTAATTTGTCTCATTAACCCAGACCATTTTCCTCTTCACATATAAACTCCTTTATCTCCTTTGAATTGTGACCCATAATTTTTCCACTGACTGGTAAAAATAAGTTTGGCTCATGTACAATATCACAGGAAAGAAGAATATCTTATTGTCCAAATTCATTGTCATTCTTTTCCCTGACCTTAATTTCCTAATTATCTTCTGTTTAGCTTCCTTCCATACTTCATTGGCATCCAATACTGTCCATTTTATTACCTGGATATCATAGTACCTCATTTTTTTCATGACCTGAAGAATAAGGATATAACTGTATTAGTTCATGTGTTAGGACATACCTTACTGTAATTACCTTTGTTTGCTCTCATTTATTTTATATTCTGAAAACGGTTAGAATTGCATCAATGTATTAAAAAGTCTGGACATATCCAGTTCAGGTCTTCTTATGTACACTGTTATGCCATGAGTGAACTAGGCTAGTCTGTCATTGTATCTGTACCAGTTATATCTCTGAAGTTGAGAAATTCTAATTTTAAAATTTAGGACTCTAGGTATAGTGCAAACAAAATGTATATAGAGTGGCAACCCGTGTCTAATTCCTCTACTTAGAATATGTGAATAGACCCACAAGCTTTAGTCTTGTTTTAGATCCTTTATAAATTTTCAGTGTAAAATCAATTAATCTTTTTGGGAATCCAAATCTTATCATTGCTTTACTCATACATTCCCAGCAGGCCCTGTCAAATGCTTGCTTGTAAGTTATCATTGTTTTATAATATTAAAGTCTGCCTGGCTTTCACAGATCTGCAGTGGTCCATTTCTGTTAACCTAGGGAGAATATTAGATATTGTTTTAGGCAAAATGGCTATAAATATTTTGTAATCTCAGTTCAAAATTTAAATTGGCCTGTCTGATACAGGGTTCACTGGGTGTTTGCCTTCTTTTGAAAAAATAGCCACTACCACGTTTCAAAGTTTCTAATATACAACCCACCTTTAATTATATTATTAAATAACAGATACTATATCTGTGTTAGAGTCTTAGCTCCCAACTTCCAAACCTGTGTTATGATTCTATCTGTCCTTATCAGTTGGTTCTGAGTCGGTATTTTTATTTCCTTTCTCTGCTTGCATGGGTTATAAATTGTTCGACTTCAGTCATTATCATAGGCAAGTTCAGATGTGTCATAAGCAATTTTTTTCAGCTTTTCCTGGTTAGGGGTCGCCACAGTGGATCACCAATCTGCAGATTGATTGGCAGTGGTGTTTTTACGGTGTCGAGTTGCCAGCCTGCCTCCCAACCTTCACAGAAGGCACACACATACACACACACACGCACCTATCTGCACGTCTTTAAGACTTACTCAACCACAGGGAGGACATGCAGACTCCATGCAGAAGGAGCTCCAACTAAGAATCGAACCAGAGAATCTCTGGCTGTAAGGCGACAACGCTAACTGCTGCACTACCATGGCAGACTGGGTCATAAATTGTTCTAATTGTCCTTCTTTACCTTTTTCTAAACTTTACCTCTATGCAGGCTTTCAGAAAAAAAAAAACACATTAGTATTTTTAGTATTTCCTCATTTCTCTTGTGATTTTCCTTTTCTTCAGATTTCTACTTTTTGTTTTTGTACTTCTTACTTTCTGTTGTCCAAGTGTCTGGGCCAATCATTTCTGAGCCCTTGGGTTAATTTCATAATATATTTGTATGAATGCTAGTTTCCAGTGTTCAGTTATAATATCCAAGTTATCACTGATCTTTTCTTTAGCTAGTTTCAGTTGTTCTTCATCGTTTCCTGTTTGTCTCTTTCTACTATTTTGTAATGTATTTGCTATTACTCTCCTCCTATATCTCTGCGACTTTCAATTCTACTAAGTTTTTAAAATCTCTTATCCCAGGATCTGGCTAAAATCTATGCATTAGTTTCTATTCTCTCTAAAATGCTGTGCAACTTGTCGATCAGCCAGTCCCTAAAACTTTTTCTGTTTAATCAATTTGAGAGGAAGTGAAAATGCTCACGTTCGTATTTTATTACGCCGCATTCTTAGGTTAGTTAGTACAAGATCATGGTCTGACACAGTTACTGGATACATCTCAAACATTTCTAACATAATTGCATGTTCTTTGATATATAGCTTCTCGCTGATCTGGCTCAGTTACCACATCCCGAAGAATAATAAGTATATTCCCGGACTTTTCCCATAGTTTGCAAAACATCCTCCGTGTCAAATATTTTTTAATACATTTTAAAGTATTCCCCTTCTTTAGTTACAATTTAACTTTTGGGTCCCTTGATACATTCTCTCTACTACATACCAAATTCCATTCATGATCCATAAATAAAATTCCTTGATGACCTCACACAAAACCCTTCTTAGTTCTTTTATGTTTAATTTAGGTGGAATATAAATACAGGACAGTGTAACCCTCATTCCCAGCAAGGAAGGAGTCTTTGACAGAAAAATCTGACTTATCTGATACCACATATACTGGGCCTGTTGACATAGCTAACCTGTTAGCCGACAGGTTCTGTGAAAACTTCACCCCCCTGTCCCCGCTACACGTACCCCATGACATCCCTACAACCTGTCCTCTACCTTGTATCTCTAAAGAGCACATCATAAACTCCCTCTCTAAGGCCAAAAACACAGCATCTATGAGACCTGATAACATCCCAGGTTGCGTCCTACATGGGCTCAAACAACAATTAGCAACACTACTGGGTACTCTCTTTAATCATAGTGTAAGCTCTTTCTAAGTAACAGCTGAATGGAAAATGGCCACCGTTATCCCCTTTCACAAAGGTGTGGTGCTTTCACTGACCCCAGGAACTATAGACCTATTAGCCTGATTAGCCTTATCTGCAACACCCTGGAGTGAATCATCATGGACCTTATCAACAAAGATATAGGTAGTCTCCAAACACTTGACACTACTCAGTTTGGATTTGTCAAAGGGAGATTGTGTTTGCTAAACCTGGTGGACTTCTTTGAGAGAGTCAAAAAGGCCCTGGACGAGGGGAAATATGTGCATACAGCCTACCTAGACTTAGTCAAGGCTTTTGACACTATCCTCCACTCAGGCATCATTGACAAACTCACCCAGCTAGGTATCAAACCTTATATCATTAGATGGGTCGCTAACTGGCTCACTGATAGAACCCATATAGTCAAAATAGGGGAATCCACCTCCAACAGCAGACCTGTAACCAGTGGTGTTCCACAGAGATCAGTCCTAGCACCTCTACTGTTTGGAATATATTTCTCCAAAGTACAAGCTAAAACTAAAGGTCTGTGGCTGACAAAGTTTGCTGATGACTGCAAACTGGGAGCAGTCGTAGAATCTCCAAATGATGTCAACATCCTGCAAGAGGGTCTTACAAAAACAAATAATTAGTCCCAATGTCATGGCCTTAAATTCAGTGCAAATAAATGTATTATCATCCCTTTTGATAAGTTTCATGTTCCTGCTAACTACCACATCAATAAGAACACCCTAAGTATGCACTCAGTGGTGAGAGATCTGGGCACACAGATTGGCAGCAACCTTACCTTTGATCACCATTGCTCATCTCATAAGTAAGGGCATTGCATTCAGAAAAAAGAAGTCATAACCTCTCTGTACTCTTCCCACATCAGGCTAATAATAGAGTACAATGCCCCTTTTGGTATGTACCTTTCCAAGCACCTACAGCAATTGGAGAGACCACAAAGGTTCCTCACAAGGAAAATTCGAGGACTTCAGCATCTGAAATCACTGTCACTGTATTGTGTTCAATACAGACTACTCAGAGGCGATCTCTGCCTTGCATATAAGGCAGTCTCTGACCCTGCTTTATTGGAAATGATGCATATCTGCAAGTCAAGTGATACACGGGTTACTAGTTCTAAAGACCTTAACCTGGTATGTGACATTAATAGAACCTACTGGAGGGACAGATTTGTCTCCCAGAGGTTACCACAACTTTGGAACAGACTCCCACTTCATGTCAAAGAGAGCACCTCATTGGTCATCTTCAAATGCGATCCAGATGATTGCATGGGTAACCATAAATTCACCCCAGGGGTTCCACTTGTGTCCTTCTTGGACAGGGCAATTGGTGCTGATCATTGAAATAAGGGTAGAACATGGCTAGGGCCATTAGCCTAGTAACTTCCTGTGATCTTATGATCCTATAACTAACTTATACTTTTCTTTCTTTGTCTTTTTTAATGTGTCTTCCCTTTTTTCTGAGTGCTATCATCCCACTTTTATTGGTTCCCTGACACTCTATGAAAGTACCCTACTTGAAAACCTTTCTTAATGAAATTGTCCTGCTTCCTTTTATCTAAATGCATTATTACTTGCACCTTACTTTTCCTTATGTATGTAAACACTATCTGCCTCTTAATTGGCTTGTGAGCCATTAACATTACATACCAATATTCCCAGTGAAGACATAATGCAACATTTTGGTGTTTAGCACATTTGAACTTTTGTCCCTTTATCTTACGTGTTTTTTTTTAATTTTCTTCATATGCTTACAAGTATTTATGGCAAGCAGGCATATTCCTTATTAAGTGTCAATATAGCTTTCATATTTACCTCCATGTTATACATTGTTTATGAAGGAAAGCACAAAAAATTCCCTTCCATACCCCAGCACCATAGTTGAAACATTCTTAACTATATGCATATTTAAATGCAAAAACACATTTTCAAGGCAGGAACAAAAGTTCCACATAAATGGCAGCCAGTCCAGGCACTACGCATGACAAACTAAAGTGCATGTCTGTGCCCAATTATTCATACACTATATAGTTTTCTCTTTAGCTTTAAATGTCACATCACACTGCACCCATAAAGCACTCTTTCATTTTCAACATACTCTTCATTTACTTTTAACACATTTCTTTTTGTTTCCATAATAAATTGCTATTGTTATATTATTTTTCATACACAATTAAAAACAAAAACAACATTTTAAAAGGAACTACTAACAAATATCACTAACAACCACACCAAACATATATACAATATTTACAAGAATGCTTCCATGTAAAAGACTAACTACACAAGAAAAACATAAGAATAGTTAAAAACATTTCAAGTAATAAATAGTTTGATTGCAAAATTCTCTTCAAGTGTATAAATAATTCTTAATACCTTCAAATTAAAAGTATTATGCTAGTATAATATTAAATATTTGTTCCCAAATTTTTGGATTATTAATATTTTTATTATGCAGATTTAAAAGTAATTTGTGAGCTAATATATGCCTTGTTGCCAAAACTCTAAAGTTTTCCCATGATGTTTTAGATGGGTCTAACCAATTAGTAGCTATATAGAGCTTCATTAATAAAAAATATTAATACATATAATACTTTGTGATCTAGGGAGTTCCTTCGGGGGAATATGCAAAATCATAAATTTCCATGACAACGTTGTACTTTGGTAACCCATCTTCTGAAGTTGAATCTTAAGGGAATTCCAAAGTTTGTATATGCATTTACAGCTCCAGAACATATGAAGAAGATCAGCTGGTTGATTTTTACAATATGGACAAGTTGGAGAATTTTTGGAATTAAATTTGTGCAGGGCAAGACGTGTATAATATGCATTATTCCATACCATCAACTGGGTATATATAAATTTTTGAAGAGAAGTAGATTTGATAGTCAAGTTAATTACTTTTAACATATTACTTTTGTCTGTCAATAGAATTTTCTCTTCCCAATAGTTCGACAACAAGATTTTATCTTGAAATTTATGTTCTTTAATTAATGTATTTGTTATTGTTATATATTTAATATCTTGTTGGAGAGCTTGCCACAAATCCGAGCATTTGTTTATAATCTCATCTTCAGGTTTGAAATTTTTAAAGTAACTTATAGCAAGTTCTGTAATTTGTCTCAAAATAACAAGATAGTTTTTAGGTAGGTTAAATTCTTGTCTTATTTGGTTGGCCGAACATTCAAGATATTTATATATATCAATCAGAGTTAAATTGACTATTAATGGAAACTTTTTAAGATCAATTAATTGATTATTCAATCTCAAGTTAGGATTCCTGTGAAAGGGTTGAAAAACCATCATATGTTGAGCCAGATCTAATGATTGAAATAAGTTTTGTAAAGATAATATATATGTTTTAATGTGTTCAATAATCCCATATAATTTCAAGGTATCTTTGCCTTAAAAGGGTATTGCTTTAGGATTAATATTCAACTTTAAAATATATTTATAATTCAGGACCACCCAAGTTGGTGTCCACTTAGTACTAGTTATATCATAGCTAGCAAATCTCAGAATTCTATTAGAGTTCACAATTAAATAATACATTTCAAAATTGGGTAGCTCAAGTCCTCCTCTATTTTTTGGGGTCATTAATTTATCATAAGATATCCTAGTTTTTTTTGGTTCCCAAATGAATTTAGCCATTTCTTTATGAATTTGCTTAAAAAATGTCTTCGGAATTATTAATTGGGCAGACCTAAAAATATATAGTAACCGTGGTAGTACATTCATTTTAATAATTGAAACTTTTGCTAATACTGGCAGTCGTAAATTCTTCCACCTCCCAAAATCAGATCTTATTTGATCCCAAATTGTTTTAATGTTATTATTGTAGAAGTCTTTATTATCTGTAGAAAACCCAATACCTAAGTATTTAATATTTTCTTTAAATGCTACCTGTCCCACCAAAGGCAATAATGAAAAAGGTTTAGGTGTTCTTAAAGGGAAGATATTGTTTCTTTTTTCAAATTAATTCTATAGTTAGAGACTTCTGAAAAGTCATTAACAGCCTTTAATAACTTTTCAGCATCTGAAATTGGGGAAGCACAATAAATGTTAAGATCATCAGCAAAAGCTGCCATTAATATTTTGGTTCCATAAATTATTGGGGCATTATGATATACATTCTGCTTAATATATAAGAACAAAGGTTCAAGATAAAAATTAAATAATAAAGGGGACAAAGGGCAGCCCTGACGTGTTCCATTTTTGATCAGTATTCTTTTAGAAAAACTTCTATTAATGTACAGTGTAGTATAGGGATTACTATATAATATTTGTAACATATGAACAAACTCATGGGATATCTTAAAATAAGGTAAAAGCTCAAACAAAAAGTTTATATGCATTTAGGTGTGACTACGTCTTTTATCTAATGTGCTATATGTTTGTCCTACTTAGCCTATAGAATATAACCTTTAGATTAAATTAATATAACAGAAGATATGGGCTCTTATGATACTGATAGCTTCTAGTATTAACAAGTGAATGTATATTGTCTAACAGTTTTTTACAACTATTGTCCTATTATACTGTTGTCTATGCTAGTTCTTGCTGCTCACCACTACTGTTGTCTCTCTCTCTCTCTCCCACAAGTACCCTGCTCTTCACTGTATTGATCCAGCCTATAATTTCTGAGAACCTACATACCTGCCAACACAGGACCCATGGTTTCATCTCACTGCCTCTCCTCCCTGCTCCCTCTCTCAAGAAAATAAGAAAGTATGTTTCTATGTCCTGCCTGTAAAGCATACTACCGTTCACTGTTTCTCCACGGGTTCTAAAGCACGCTCTGAGCCCGGTCAGCCAGCAGCCCCCCCCCAATTAGCTACCTTTGTTAACCTTACTCCTACACCACCTTTTAGTCCCCCTCTCACTAACTTTTCTCCTTCCATATTCTGCTACAGCCTACCCCCCCTTTTCTGTAGCTGCTTGTAATACTAGCTTTGCCCTATAGGTGGCACCTCTATCCCATCCAATATTTCTTCTGTTTTTCATTTGCTATTTTGCTTTATTACTCTACACTTCTTTTACCTTAAATTACTCTACACTTCACACTTTACCCTCTATTCTAACTTGCTATACCCGCCTGTTTTCTAACAGACTACTAACTTTTCTCTGCTTCTTCTTACCCTAGACATAATTAACTTACCTTCAATATTCAGCTCTGCTGATTGTTTCTTCTCTAGCTGCTCCATTCTCTGTTTCAACTCGCTCCATTCGCCCTATGGGCTCACTCTGCTCCCCTACCCTTCCCCCAAATCCCACGCAGCCCCACTGGTCCTAAACTTATACTTCACTGACCACTCCCTCGTCCCATCTCTTCCTATCACAATCCTCATCATCACCAAACCACACCCGTAACTCTCTCTCCTAATTAGTACTACTAAATTCTCTTTCAAACCACTCCCTCTACTTCCCAACCTTACACTACTCTACTCTACCTCCTATCTAAGCCCCTGGTGCTTTCTCACCTACTTAACTTATAACCTGCTCAACCTCTTCATACACTCTCTTTTCCTTACTACTTCACCTACTAACACAATCTACTTCCTACTTAAATCCTTGTACTATGGCCCCATCAAATAAAACTATATTCACCACCTTTTTATTCCTAACTACCACACTAGCCTTTCTTACCATACCTTATTCACTTACCTCCTACGAACATCTTTCTCTATCTGAACAAAACCATTACAGCCAACAGACTTTACCATCTTCTTTCACCTTTTTCCTTAACCATAGTAACATAACCTGTTTCTCTAACTATATATTACCAAAATTCCACAGAAGAACCCACATTATTTACTTCTCTACCAAAAAGACTTTTAATAACCTGTATAAACTCCTAAAATCTCTACTATACCCCCAGCAACACCCCCTCCTAGACGGTGACATTCATCCAAACCCTGGCCCCTTTACTGGCTCCCCCACTAACCCTACCACTTTTACAGTACCCATACTTTCTACAATTACGAATCCATCTAACTCCCTTCTGATAGCTCACCTTAACATTAGAAGTATTAACAATAAAATCTCCCACCTGCATGCACTCCTAGATGTACATTCATTTGACATTCTATGTCTTAGAGAAACTTGGCTAAAACCAGCTACTCTAGACCAGGAAATTAGCCCTCCTGGCTATAACATCCTCAGAAATGACCGCAAAATAAAAAAAAAGGTGGGGGTTTAGCCATTCTCTATAAATCTAATCTCCAAATTTCCCCCATTAATGTGCTTCCATCATTAGACTCTAAATCTGAAACCTTATCTATCAAACTCCAAATCAATAACTCCAAATCTATCTAAATAATCTGCATGTATCTACCTCCAGGTAATAACACATATTCTCTAGAGAACCTGCTGAGTCACCTCTCTACCCAACTACCCCAGGAGACCATTGTACTTGGTGATGTTAACATAGACTGGTCCACTTGCAGTTCTCTAAACCCTACCAACCACATAAACCTCTTCGGATTCTCACAATTAATAACAACTTCTACAAGAATCCATAAACCTAGTAACAAAGAAAGCACTCTGGACTGGATTCTTATCAATAGACACCCTGAATCTTATACTCCAGGAACCCTTCCAGATGATATCAGTGACCACGTACTTACCTACATTATTAGACAAAAAGTCCATATTGCAACTACTCATAATCTCAAAACCTCCCGCTTAAAAAAATTCTTTAATCCAGACAGCTTCTTAACCGAATTGCAAGCATGTGACTGGTCACCACTAGCCTATCCAGAACTAGACGAAGCTGTCACCTATTTTAATATGAACTTTCTTCAAATCCTAGACTCCCATGCACCTTATCGCTCCACTAGAATAAAAACCAAATCTGCCCCTTGGCTCACAAAACAAACTAGAAAAAGATACTACTCAGAAATAAAATCTGGGCCAAATGGAGATCTACCAAATGTACAACAGCCCACCTCCAATTTAAACAGCTAAGAAATACCACCAAAAAGGATATTCTTAGAGACAAAAAAGATTTCTTCCTACACCTTCAACAAACCAATCAACAAACTCCACAAAAATTCTGGTCTGGGATAAACAAACTTCTTCAGCCAGGTCACACTACTACTCCTGACCCAACCGGTTTCAACAATAGCAACTCCAACCTAATCCCCGATGCCTTTAATAACTATTTCACAGATGCCATTCAAACCCTAGCCAATTCTTTACCACCCCCCACTGCTTCCCAACCAAATAACTGCAATACTTCTCTACCCACCTTTCAAATACAACCTGTATCTACATCTCTCATCTGTAAGCGTCTTCAAAAATTGAAACATTGCACCCCTTCTGCTGACCATCTCCCATCTGAATACCTACAAATAGCCGCAAAAGCCATAGACTATCTCATCTCTATCCTTATTAACAGAACTATCTCTGAGGGCAAAATCCCTGCTTTATGGAAAATATCCCATATCATCCCTCTACGTAAAGGAGGACCATCTACTGAGCTCTCTAACTTTCGCCCTATTGCTCTACTCTCCCCATTAGCTAAGATAATGGAAAAATGTATTCACAAACAACTGCTTAACCACTTACTACAAAATAACCTACTGGCAAACTGCCAACATGGCTTCAGGCCATTCCATAGCACATCTACTGCACTTTTATCCTTTACCGACTCTATATATAAAAACCGCAACAACAACTCTTTTTCCTCTGCTCTATTCATTGACCTGTCAAAAGCCTTTGACATGGTTAACCATAACCTATTAGACAAACTAAAGGCTCACTCTCTTGATCCTCAAGCCATACAATGGTTTAGGTCTTATCTAGAAAATAGACAGCAAGCAGTACTTTGGCATAACAATCTGTCTTCACTACTTCCAGTAAATATTGGAGTACCCCAGGGCTCTATCTTAGGTCCCCTACTCTTCTCCTTATTTATTAATAACTTGCACATGAACTTACCTCAAGCCACCTGCATTCAATATGCTGATGACTCCACTTTAATCTGCACAGCCAAGAATATATCCTCTCTCCACTCCCTCACCCAAACTGTTTTTCAGAATGTTGAAAACTGGTTTATGCAACACTGCCTCCTCCTTAATCCCAAAAAAACAAAACTACTGCTTTTTACTCCTACTCATAAATCACCCATTCCTTTCTTCTCTATAACCTCTAATAATGGTACCAACATCAACCCAGAGACTACAACCCGCCTACTAGGTGTAACTATTGATAATCATCTCAACTATGATGAACACATAAACTCCACTATAAAGTCTGTTAACAGAAAACTTGGCACCTTCTATAGAATAAAACCCTTCCTTACCCCTTCTGCAAGGAAAGCAATTGCCCAAACCCACCTTATTTCTACCCTCTTCTATGCCTCTGTTATATATACCAACCTATCCAAAAACAACATCTCTAAACTCTCCACCTGTTACAATAGCATAGCTAGATTCATCACATGTTCCCCCTTTAAAACTCACCACTGCCTTAACCTCAAACAACTTGGATGGCTAGAACTGAAAAAACAGATACTCTTTCAACAATTACTTATTACGCACAAGATCATGTACCACCCTAACAACACCCCTATCCTCACTAATCTAATTACACCATACACTAATCTAGCTACACTACGCTCTGCTAACAAGCTTCTAGTTTCCTCAAATAAAGCCAACAACAAAGCCGGGGATTCACTTTTCTCAAACACTGCAGGAAAATTCTGGAATCAGTTTCCTGCTGAATTATCTACCCTTGCTTCTACTTCTCTTTTTAAAAAACATCTTAAAGAACATCTGAAAGCTCATTGGCTTTGTCCATGTACTAACCCAGACTGACATCTTTCTCCCCTTCTATTCTTAACCCTATCCCTTCTCCCTTAACCTTTACTTCCAAATCGAATTACTACTCTTCCTCTGGAATAAGACAATGACATATATATTCTTTCCCATAACTAAGGCTTGCTCATACCTTCTAGTGTGATTTGTAGAATTGTTTTAGTTTAGTTTTTGTAGAATTGTTTAGTTAATTTTTACTAAAACTGTTTAGTATACAAATGTATTATTATAACCGTTCACTAGACCATTGCTACCTCTGTATTTATTCTTAATGGTTCTATGCATTGTTAACTTTCTCAATATTCATGTTTGGAGCTTTTCTCCCCGGGCCTCTACTGAAAATGGACATATATCCAGCTAGACTAGCCCGGTCAACAAATGTAAAATAAATAAATAAATAAATAAAATAAATAATATCAACCCTATCAAAGGCCTTCTGTGCATCAATTATAAGGGCATAGATATTAAGATTATTTTGTTTAGCATACGCTATCATAGTATGAAGTATAAGTGTATTATCACTGGTTTGTCTACCTGCCATAAATCCAGCCTGTTCTTTAGATATTATATGAGTCATGATTTTTTTCAGTCTAGATGCTATAATAGAGGTTAAAATTTTCATGTCCACATTTATTAATGATATCGGTCTATAATTATCAGTGTTTTGGGGATCCGAATTGGGTTTATGTATAAAAATAGTTTTTGAAGCGTTAAGATGAGGATCACTAATTTTATTCCTAATTATATAGTTAAATACAGATGAAAGTATTTTACCGAAAATATCTACAAACTTTTTATAAAATTCCACTGTCAACCCATCAGGCCCTATTGATTTATGTGATTTCATATGTTGGATTATGTATACTATTTCTTCTTCAGATATTGGTTTAACTAAATCGTTTTGAATATCCTCTCCTATTTTTGGAAAATTAATTGTCTGTAAAAATTGTTTATAGATTCTATGCGAGGACACATCCTTTTGCCCATCATAAATATTGGTATATATCTTCTCAAAAATATTAATGATATCCTCGGTTTTAGAGTATATTATATTATTAAACTGTATTTCCGCAATTTGCCCTGTTGTTTTCGATTGGTTAATGATCCTAGCTAATGCTCTCGATGGTGTTTGAATATGATTAGCATACCTCACTAATGTCTTATGTTCCTGAAATGTTAATCTACTATTTTGAATTAAGAAGAGATCCTTTTAACTTTTAAGCAGTTCCAACTCTGTTTGATCATTAAAATTCCGAATCAGTTCTTGATCAAGTATCCTAATTTTTGTTTCTAAATTTTGAATATTTCTGTTTTGTATTTTTTTATAATAGGAAGCTTTTTGCAAAAGGATCCCTCTTATTTGTGTTTTAACTGTCGCCCATTCAACATCTGGGGCATGTTGTTGTTTCTTTAGATCAACCAATAAATCTTTGAGGTAATTTGTAATTTCCTGTATTACCTCCTCCTTATTCAACAGATTAGGGTTAAGAGACCAATTATAACCTGTTTGTCGCAGGGTATCCTTTACCTCCTTATCAAAACTCAACGAAATTTTCGAGTGATCTGATAAATAACGTGCATGTGTAACAACTATTGGTTCTAAGTTAATCAATGTTCTTGAAATCAAAAAGAAATCTATTCTGGACCACATTTTATGACATGGGGAATAAAAGGTATAATTTTTTGTGTTATTGACATTGTTCAGATAGTGAAAAGGGTCATATAATTGTAAATCTTCTTTAATATCATTTAATGCTAATACAGCATGTTTATTAAATGCTCTTTGTGGACAAGATCTATCCAACTTCGGATTTTGGTAAGCATTCCAATCTCCTCCAATAATTATATAATATCTATCATATTGTGTTAAAATTGAATACAAAGATGTTATGAATATTTGTTGATCATTACAGGGTGCATAAATATTTAAAAGTAAAATAGGTTTATCAAGTAGGGTAGATGAAAGAATAACGTAACACCATCGCCCATCTTTATCCGTTTTAGAATCTAAACTCTTCTCCTTGTATTGATCTTTAATAATTATAGCTACCCCGGCACTATTTGACTTACCTTCCAATGCTACTACTTCTCTGATCCACTTCTTTTTTTTATATCAACCCATTGATCATTCATTAAATGTGTTTCCTGAAGTAATATAAACAACTCCTTAGCCTGCAACAATACATGTAACAATAGTTTCCTCTTCTTTAAGTTCTGGAGCCCTTTAACGTTCCATGAGTCTAATTCCCACATTCCAAAGATTGTCTGTACAATGAAGGTGTAAGAGGGAAAACAGAGGAAAAAAATAAAGTAACTTCAAAAACATACATAGTCTGGAAGCAATACTTATATCCCGTCCTATACCAGTGCTTACCCACTCTAACCCCGGACCAGGACATGTATAGGTCTTGTATAACATAGAATAATAAAAGGGTTAAGAAAAGAAACAAATATAGTAACATCAAATTATAAAATTTCAAACATGTTCCACAATTAAGACCTATATAATCTAGCTTAACTACGACAAAGTCTAAACTAAACATTCCCTAACAAACACTGCCATGATCTACATCTCTTTGGTTAACTATTAGTTAAGCAAATCAAATTGAAGATATAATATTAATATATAAAAAATAAAGAGAAAAAAGGAAGTTTTAGTAATTGGATTAGCTATCTATACATAAACCGCATATATGAAAAATAAAAACTTAATATGTAAACAAGGTTATCATTTTACTGCATATATAACCTATATAAAAAAAAATATATATATATATACTCTATTATAACCCTATACTAAAACAAGTATGCAGTTAACTACTGATATCCCTGGTTATAACTTTGCACTATCACAGTTTTATACTAAAGCAATCTACTAACTAACTGATATAATATAAACTATCCCCTCTACACAGTACCTTAAGGACTATATTGACAAGTATATTTTTACAAAACATTACTAAATCCCTGCACCCTCTCTAAATAATATAACTACAAGATTTTGATTAAACATTGAAAGGGAAGTACATAAAATGTTCCTATGTGTTTAAATTACCATACTATAGTGTTATTTTAATGTTAAATAAACCATAAAGTGTTTAAAATAGTTCCCTTCGGTTTTCCAAGGCTGGAAACCATGTAAAACATTCGCAATGGGGGACCGCTTTTGCAGATGGACTTCCGGAAGTGCCATAGCGAAATCCACACCCTCGACAGCATTTTAGGCACTTCCTGTCTTTCTCCTCATCGAAAACAGTTCGTAGAAGCCATAAAACGTCGGGAGACGAACGCAGGTAATCAAGATTATCTAAAACAAACAGTTTTATTACTCTGGAAGAGGCCTACAGCTTTGAAAACAAAAACAAAGGATTACCCAGTCCTCGAGGCACCGTAAGCAATGGATCCGACCTCAGAAGCATGCCAGTCTCAATAAGGATTCAATTCAAGTCTCTGATGCAGGTAAACCCTTAAAAACTTTAAGAAACAGATTTCTTGCCTCATTTTTGGTAGAAACAGAATGTTTAGTCCCATCCATTGTAAATATAAGCATATTAGGGTATTTCATTTGAAACTTAATTTGTTTGTCAA
The DNA here is from genome assembly GCF_019279795.1 of Protopterus annectens. Lineage (NCBI taxonomy): Eukaryota > Metazoa > Chordata > Ceratodontiformes > Protopteridae > Protopterus > Protopterus annectens. The sequence goes on along the minus strand of NC_056725.1, from coordinate 610,664,387 downwards.
TTAGAAATTTGCAGTATGGAGACAAAGACTGTCTAGCTTGTCTGACCGTGAAGGTAAATCCTGTGCCAGTGATATTTTATTATTTTTCCACATGATATAGCCTCCACTTTGTTTAGCAGTCGTAAGTATTCTGTTAACATCTTGATAATTAAGTATTTTAACATAAACAGGTCTAGGTATATTAGATGCTTGTAGCTCTCTTAGAGCTCTGTGTGCTCTTTCAATAATAATTTGTTTCACCATGTCAGAGTCATTTAGAAGCACTGCAAATATTTGTAGTATGGATGGAATCAAATCATTATACTGAATGAATTCTGGAATCCCTCTAATAATAATGTTATTTCTCCTGGATCTTGCTTCTAAGTCCAAAATCTTACTTTGCATAGCCTGTATATTCACATCATGTAGATTTGTTTTTTTTTTTTTCTAGTAAGGTTAGTTTATCCTTATTTTCAGAAATTTGAGCTTCTGTCTTATCCATTCTTTCCAGCAACTGAGTATAAGAAGTTCCAAATGTTTGTATTTGACAAGTCAGTTCCTTCAGAGCTTCTTGTATGGGCAGCAGAGCATTTCTGATATCTTCCATGTTTAACGCTTGATCAGACTTAGTTTTAGTCCCTGGTTTCTGTTGTTCCTGTATTTTAGTAATTTTTTGTCTTTTAGAAATCACATCTTTTTCTGGGGACTGTAATTCCGAAAGTTTGTCTTAGTAGTGGTTATGTCCATGTTTTTTTCTTCTTTTGACATCTTATTCCAACACAAAGACTTACAATATAGAAAGCACACGGTTCCTTTGTTTACTTCTCTCTGCAGAGCCAGATAATCTGTTATAATCCTGTTAAATAAATTCCTTTTTTCCGGTTTTTCTTCTTATTACAGGATAGCTAAATGTAGTTAAAGTTATTTTATTGAAGATTGGATGTTAAAAGCTTCTTGGTATCGACTCAGGGTTTAGATTTCCTCAGGTTAGATGAACAGCTGCAGTTCAGCAGTGTTCACGTAATGGCAGCCATCTTTCAACACATTTCATTTTTTATATGGTCCATAAACAACATATACATTCTGCTGTCTAGTGTTAGCCCATTTCATTTGCAGTTAAACCTAAGTGAAGAGCACTCTAATTATTTAAAATAGTTCCCTCCTGTTGCATTTTACCCTTAGTTATGTTTCTGTTAACACCCTTTAAGAGCCAAATGCTTTCCTCTTGAAGATCATGTAAAAGGCCAGTCTCAATGTGCTAGACATAAATAGAAATATTGTATTTTGCTCTTTCATGCATCCATTCCAATGTAACTAATTCCCTTCTTTCACTCATAATAATGAAAACTTTAATAATAGCTATACATAGTAGGAATTACACAGTTTTAGTTCTAACAAAGTCACAGTCATCTCAAGTCTTAACTGGTCTTCTATTTTTAGGTGCTTCTTAGCTTGTTTTGGTTGGCTCCTGCATATCCTTTTCTCTGTCAGCAATCTTCTTTCTAAAAATCAGAAAAGGCTTTATAGACATATTTCCATTCTGTGTACTGGGCAGAACAGTTTTACTAGTAGAAGTTTGACTCACGGAATCTCCATCTGTTAGACTGCTCTTGGCATTCTGCATAAATATTTAAGCAATAACCCACGCCTGGGTGTGGATAAATCCAGCATTACCCACACCTAGAAGTGGGTTATTGCTATTATACAATGACATTATTTAAGAAAAAAAATACTTACTTTTCTTAATTAATGGCATTGTATAATGCCTCTGTGCTGCCCTTCTGCAGATGTCTGGTATTCTGTGGCAGTTCTGATGTACTGCACATGTGTATGCTTACGCAGTACATCAGAGCTGTGGGTGGAAGCAACGGAGAAAGCAAGATCTCCGTTGCTTTTTACAAAGTGTCTCGCTATGTTAAACTCCTTTAACATAGCGAGACAGTTTCTAAAAAGCAACAGAGATCTTGCGTTCTCCATTGCTGTAAAAAAAAAAAAAAGACT